>NC_141319.1:8062500-8117500 GCF_037954325.1 Fistularia commersonii | reverse complement strand
TAACCCTAACCCTAACCCTAACCCCTGACCCTGACCCTGACCCCTAACCCTAACCCTAACTAACCCTAAACCCTAACCCTAACTAACCCTAACCCTCCTAACCCTAAACCCTAACCATCAGTGACACAAAACTGAAACTTTTATAAGAAGAAACTGAAAAGAACCCTCAATTTACACTTCTGAAAAGGACAATTCAGGATGGATGGCCTGAGGAGAAGAAACAGTGCCCTCAGCCTATTGACGAATACTGGAACTATCATGACGAACTGTCTCAGATGAACAACATTCTTTTCAAAGGGGAAAAGATAATCATGTCAGAGTCACTCCGCCTGGAAATGTTATCCAAAATGCACATAGGCCACAAGGGTACAGAGAAGTGTAAGCAAAGAGCTTGTGACATATCGTTTTGGCCAGGGATGAATATACAAATAGAAGACATGGTTGCGAAATGCCCAGTGTGTTTGGAGCACAGACCAGCAAACACCAAGGAGCCCATGATCAGCCACACAATCGCCAACAGGCCATTGCAAACAGTTGGAACTGATCTTTTCACCTTGAACAACGACAACTACATTGTTACCATTGATTGCTACAGCAGCTACTTTAAGCTGGACAAACTGTGCAGCACTACTTCATCAACAGTCATACACAAACTCAAAGCATCCTTCGCAAGGCATGGTATTCCTGTAAGTGTGATCTCAGACAATGGCCCACAATACACAAGCAAGGAGTTTGAGTCATTTCCAAATATGTGGGAGTTCAAACATGTGACTTCAAGTCCACAACACCCTAGGAGCAATGGTCTTGCAGAGAAAGCTGTCCCCATCGCCAAGACACTTATGGAAAAGGCCAAAGTTGATCACAAGGATCCATACTTGAACCTACTTGAGTATCGCAATACACCAGTTGACAATTTTAACTCAATTCTTCCAAGCACCCATCATCAGCTAAAACCAAAACCCGTAAGCCACAAAGCTACTCACATCAGAGCTTTTTTCCAAAGCTATCAGGAAAAGTATTATGATAGATCCTCAAAGCCACTCTCAGCTCTTCACCAAGGGCAGAGGATTCGTTTTCGGGACAATGGACGTTGAAAACCAGCTGTTGTTGTTAGTACAGCAGACAGTGCCAGATCATACCACATCCAAACACCAGATGGAGTTCAGTACAGGAGAAATCATCGCCACCTGATCAACTCTAAAGAAACCGTTCACAATGGTGACCACTTTGAAGTTCAGCATGCACCTGAAGGGACTGACTGGAACTCCAAAGTCACCACCAACTACTAACTGCCGCACTCGTTCTGGCCGTGAGGTCAAACCTAAGTCACCTTAGATGGATATTCGTTTAATGTTATATACAGGTCAAATTTACTATACTCTATTCTGTTCATTGGTCTGCTTTACATTACATTGCATTTGGCAGACGCTTTTATCCAAAGCGACTTACAATAGAGGACATAGGGACTGCAAATACACTTGCAAGTACACGATGCACAGGAAATATACAGAACAGTAAGCTTGGGTTAGTGAGTTGGGTTTTTTTTTTTTTTGACAAAGACACACACACACACACACTGCATAGCCTAACTTGGTGCCTAACCTGATCTGGGGTATCAGCGCAGTAAAAAGTCCTGAAAGAGAAAAGTTTTGACCTGTTTCTTGAAGGTTGAGAGAGATGATGCTAGTCTTGTTGCTTCCGGAAGTTTGTTCCACCACTGAGGTAGTAGAACTGAGAACAGTTTTGCCTGATATCGCTTAGAGCGAGCAAAAGGTACTTTACCACAAAGATTTATCTTTTTCTTTTAAAAGAAGGGGGATCTAATATTCCGTGGGAATATGTTGATGCTTTTATGTCAATGCTACGTAAACTATAAGCTGTAACAACCGACCCGATATGGGATTCTGGATTGGGATTCTCGAAAACGCTCTGCCATTAAATCACCCACCCGCTCGAACTGTCGTACTGACCGTTATTGTACACACGGTACATTTCTCAAACCGAGAAACATAACACTAACCCCTTGCCCTAACCTCAATTCAACACTTAGACACTAATACTTGACCCTACTATGTAAACAAACCATGAGCCAAACCGCCACCCAATTCTACTTACAACCAGAGTTGAGTGAGGGTTGCAGTCTTCAATGCACATGTTGGCATAATAAAAAGAGGTGAAGAAGTGAGGGGCAGATTATATTTTCCCATATCCATTGTAGGAACACAGAGGGACAGATTAGCTAGATCTGTGCATTTTACGGCCAGTTTCTCTTTTTCATCTGGCCCGCCAGATATTTTAAAAAGTATTTTCAATCAATCTTGAATTAAGAATCTCCTCACTTTTCCTGTAGTTTAATTTTTTATGGATGATTACATACAAAATACTGGTCAACACATGTACTGAATATGACCATGAATGATTTTAAATTTGAAATGAAGTGCCAAAACAATTGCCCCACCCTGTGCTAGACTTTGCAAAAAGGGATGGAAATGGCCGGTTTGAGTATATTTTTCCCTCCACAATAGGCAGGAACACGGGGCAACTAATAAGAGCAGCTATAACAGCACACAAAACAATAGGTTAGCAAAAAAGTGGGACACTGAGTGGACTGAGGAGAACAGAGAGAAGCAACACAAGGTAGAGGAGGGGGCTAATGTGGACCATGAAGGAGCAGAGATTAGCAAAGGTGTAGTGAGGAGGGCATTGAAAAAGGCTGGAGAGTGGGAGGATGCCTGAGAAATTGAGACGAACTCTAAGGATGCGCATCTTTAATCAGGGACATGTACAAATTTGCATTAACTATAGAGGGACAAAGTTGAAGAGCCAAACAATGTAATGGGAAAGAGTAGCTGAAACTAGATGGAGAGCAAAAGTCAGCATTTGTGCGGAGCTGTAAGGTTAGGGCTAGCTAACTGCCCGGCCACGGCTCCGTCCAGCGGGGACGAAGGAGTTAAAAGGGAATTCTAACGAGCCAAAGTTATTTTCAAGACTGTATACTGCAAGCAAATCTATTTTTCGCCCCTGGGTGCATCCGTAACCGCCTCTGAATGAGGTCTGTCCGGTCGGCTGCCGCTCTCCCATCTTCCCGCTATTTGGCGGTCCGCAGAGGCAGTCCGGACCGACTTACTTTCAACCCAGATTTAGACATAAAAACAAAACTGACACCTTACCTTGATACAGCAGTCGCGGGGAGCGGCCGACAGCTCCGAATTCTGCCCTCTTTCCTCGGTCTTCTGCCGCCTCCACAAAGTCTTTTCCTCTGAAAATCCTCCGGGACTCTTAGATCCTCCATGCTGTTTTCTGACTTCAGAGAACTGGCATCCTCTGATCAGGTTGGGATAAAAGGAGTCACCTGGGGGCTCCGCCCCTCCGCCCTCTGATTGGCTGACACGTTGCCGGCAAGCAATCAATGCCGTGGCCAAGATCTGCTGACAGACACGTGAGAACCATCATGTAAGGCTGAACGGACCAGGGCGCTTCTGTGAGCTCCAAACAAACTAGCCAAAGTTCACCAGCTCCATCAGCACAATGGCAAAGATTTATGGATCAGCCTGGAGCTTTGGAATTCCAGGAACCGATCAGACATCCATCTCAAGATATATTAGAGCTGGTTTACATCAACTACTTTTAAACATTTATTCATGCATACCTGACTGACCTAACCACAACTTCGATCCTGGGAATTGTCTGAGTTACAATTTGAACAGGTACAGCTGATATTCAGGTCGTGTGAGACAGGGAGAAACTCGTTAGATCATTTTTATTGGTTTAAGCGGTGATCAGTGGGGCCAAGTTTCAGGGATGAATCTTCTACAGAGTGATTTGGAAGGTGCACCCTCCTAATTTGGAGGGTGCACCTGCCTAATCACCCAGGAAGATCCACCAAAACCTGGCCCCGGTGGCTACCGCCTGATCCTTTGTCAGTGATCAGACAAGTTTCTCTTCTTGGTCTCCCAACATCTGAATCTGAGCTGTATCGATTTAAATTTTGACTCAAGGCCCCAGAAGTTTCACTTTTTCTCCCCCTAACAACTCCCCATGTAACACAAAAACCCCAGCTAACCTACTTTCTGAAAACAACTTTCCAATACAACTGAACAAGGCATCCCCACCTAGACCAGCCCCCAACCCTGGTCATTCTATAAAGAAAAGTTCCCAAGGTCCACTCAAACAGAACCAGCTTCCTGGAAGGTGAAACATCTTCATGGGAAGAAATTGAAGCCCAGTTGCCCAGGACCAGGAATAACCATGACCTGGATGACTGAGGACCGCCATAGACATGAAAGAGTAGTGCCTTTACTCAAAAGCTAGGAGTGCTCTCTTTCCAAGAAATACTTTTAACAGATGTTTAATGACCTGAACTGTATACATCCAGTGATGATAAGTGTTGTATGATCTAACAATAAAGGCAAAATCCATTCACATGCTGAGACCAAATTTTACTCCACTCAGCAGCCAGGCTGTACATGATCTGAGAATTTCAACAACCACAACCCCATAAGACCCACTACCTACAAGCATGAACATCGCCTTCTGGGTTGCCTTTATTGTGATCTATTAGGAGTTCCCGTATGTGTGCATCACCCTCCAACCAAATCTGAATTGTGTCAAAAGATGATAATTGCACCCAAATAGCAAATACATTTATAATCCATGCGGACAAGAGCTTTGGTCTTGTTCAAATACATAAGAATCACTTCAGTTCATTAATAGACAGGACAAGATGTTACTGTCCTTTGTGCCAAAATCCAAGGCACAACTCATTTAAAAGCCCAACTCAGATTGTAAAGAAGCTAACAAAAACTACAACAAATAAAAGACAAGCTACCAGCAAGCTAACAACCCCACAAACAATCCATCACCATCACCAGCGACCTGCCCCAGCCAACAACAGTCTGCAGCATGCTATTGGGTTTTCAAGTGAGCACATTCCTTCATCAATGTTTTGTTCAGTTAGGGCCACAAAACCTCAAGAAGGCATGACAACCCTACCTTAGCTACCTCAACAGCTACCATGCTTCCTCCTTTACCACAACCACTCACTTGCTCCTTCGCTCCCAGAGACACGTTGCTGACTGCAAGTTTCAGGCTCCGACCTAAATACCCAATTCAGTTTGTGGGCCAATGACAGACTCCACAACAGCCCGCCTTTACAAGCCACACCAAGCCCTCCAACCTTGCTGCTCTACATCTGCTGCCATCTCAGCATACCTCGCTGGACGCTAAAGTTCAATAAAACAGACTCTGTTCCACCACAGACCAGGGTAACATATCTGTCCATAGCCGGGTGCTAATTATGTATGCTGGGACAACCAGATGCTTATTCAGGTCCACCATCAACTCCCAAGCCCTGCCCACACTTAGCTGCCCTGAGTTGTGCCTGAACATAAACGGTTTAACCTTTTCTCCTTCATGTAGAAATTTAATTGTTCTTGCCTCCCTATCAGTAACAACAAAATTTCTTCAGAATTTTTTCCTCAGCTGCTGTTGCAAAAAATTTTAGTTTCTGGTTATGATGCCAAGTGTACCACCCCACGCCTGGGAAAGACTGAACTTATACCTGACAATATATGCCCAAGTGTGCATAGACCAGAACACAATGGGCAGGCAGCATCCCCATTCAAACAACTATTTGAGATGCAGGGGAGATAGTAGCACATCCTATGTAGCGTGTATGATGAACCTAATTCTATTGGCCCCCCATGCTTCACAATTTTCTCCACTTCAACTTTCTCCTCTCAACATTGTCCCAGTTCATCCACTGTCCTTGCTTTGCCTGCGACACTGCCTTAGTACATCTTACTGCCGCTTCTAGTCCATGTACTTCCTCAACTACCATCTTCCTCTTTTCTATGACCAATTCCTTGTTCCACACTGGATGTCCTACACTGAACTCTAAGCCTCCACGCCCATGCTGTACCTGACCTATGATGTGCCCATGTCTAAGTGCTGCCTGTACTTGCTGCACTGCCTCCTTTGGGTTCCAATTGCTCTCTGTTCTAACTACAGGTGCTGTACTCCCTACCAGCAGATCATTTAACTGACATACATTTCCAATCTAACCCTTGTACCTTTGAACTCCTCTGGCTGGTTAGAAAACTGGCAACTCCAATATGCCTTTCCCATACAAGACTGCGCTGCTTAGGCAACATGTGTCTGTTTTTTTTGCACCCCTTCTGAAAACCCTGTAGGAGCTCCAGGTTCTTCTCTCCATTGTTGGCAGATTCATGTCACAGCTCATGTACAACGTGCTTCTCCTCAGAGAGCTTTCAGGCTCCGGGAGGTTCTGGACAGAGGGATGTCTGCTGAATGAAAGCAAAGTGCAGGCTGCTGCTGAAGGAGCTTCTGCTCTACGTTCCTGTTCCTGCATCAGTCAGAGAACATCGACAAGGAACCTGCTGCTCGCTGAGACAAACCTTGGAGGCACAGCGGAGGTTACGTCTCCTCGTTCTTTGGAACAAAGTCGGAGGTGGACAAATACAGGAGTGGCATCTTTATAATATATGAGTTTTATTCATAAAACACAGAAGATAAATATCTATTCAACCATTTGAGTGACAGCACACATTTAGGATCTGTGACCTTTGACCTTAAGGGAGACCGCTGGGAACTCATTTTCTTCTGAACCGCTGAACTCAAAGCGGCTCGATTACTGTAAACTCTTTGTGGTTGCGAGGCGACGAGACAGCATTTCAATGCTTGACGTATTAAGTCCTCGGACAGAGGAGAACCTTCTGACTGTGGACTTCAAACTCAGAGCTTCACGGATCCGAGGATTAAACACATGGACTTCATCAGAAGAATCAAGTTTGTGGATGAACAAACTCCTTCCTCAACCAAGGTCTTTTTTCCCCTGAATGACCCCAGAGGCTCCAGTCTCGATTCCTACTCGTCAGCTTGGTTTCAGCTTCAGAAAACCTCTGATACTCCAGGTTTCTCCAGGGTGTTCTCCCTAGGATCCAGGTCATCGTAGAGAAATCACTCTGAGATCTTCTAAGGAACAACTGGTCTTCTCACGGACACAGGTCTCCATAGATAAAGAGTAAACATGGGACGTCAGCATCGGTTCCATTTAGGTTCCTCAGACGTTCCTGCTGACGGCTTTGAGGAGCTGCTCCTCCGAGACGTTTGATGTTTCAGCAAAGACAAAAACCAAAAGCATTTGAGTTCTCCTTGTTTGAGTTTTTTCTGTTTTGCATGAAAACAAGTTGAAAATCATAAAGTATTGAAAAAATTGTTGACAAAATGAAAAATATTGAGAAAAGTTTAAAAATTGGCAAAATGTGAAAAATATATATAGTCATGAAAATTTTCACCAAAAATGTCAAAGGTCACTTACATTGGAAAAAATGTGAAAATCATAAAGTATTGAAAAAATTGTTGACAAAGTGAAAAAAAATTAGGAAAAGTGTAAAGTTAGTAAAGTGTCACAGTATATGTATTCATGAAAATTTTAACCAAAAATGTCTAAGTTCACTAATATTGGAAAAAAAATGTGAAAACCATAAAGTTTGGAAAAAATATTGAAAATGTAAAAATTGAAAAGCTAAAAAACTTGGCGAAATGTGATAAAACCTGTATTTTCATGAAAATTTTGAAAAAAAGGGTCCGAGGTCACTAATATTGGAAAAACTGTGAAAATCATAAAGTATTGAAAAAGTTGTCGACAAAGTGAAAAATATTGGGAAACGTGAAAAGTTATTAAAATGTCACAGTACATTTATTCATGAAAATTTTGACCAAAAATGTCTGAGGTCACTTATATTGGAAAAAAAATGTGAAAACCATAAAGTTTGGAAAAAAATATTGAAAATGTAAAAGCAATTGAAAAACTAAAAAATTGGCAAAATGTAATAAAACATGTATGTTCATGAAAATTTTGACCAAGAATGTATAAGGTAACTAATATTGGAAAAACATTGAAATTCATAAAGTATTGAAAAAGTTGTTGACAAAGTGAAAAATATTGAGAAAAGTTTAAAAATTGGCAAAATGTGAAAAATATATATAGTCATGAAAATTTTCATCAAAAATGTATAAGGTCACTAATATTGGAAAAAATGTGAAAATCATAAAGTATTGAAAAAATGGTTGACAAAGTGATAAATGTTGGGAAAAGTGAAAAATTAGTAAAATATCACAGTATATGTATTCATGAAAATTTTAACCAAAGATGTCTTAGTTCACTAATATTGAAAAACTATGAAAATCATAAAGTATTAAAAAAAATGTTGAAAAAGTGAAAATATATTGGGAAAAGTGAAAAGTGAGTAAAATTTCACAGTATATGTATTCATGAAAATTTTAACCAACAATGTCTAATTTTTCTAATATTGGAAAAACTGTGAAAATCATAAAGTTTGGAAAAAAATATTGAAAATGTTAAAACAATTGAAAAGCTAAAAAATTGGCGAAATGTGATAAAACATGTATATTCATGATCATTTTGAAAAAAAATGTCCAAGGTCACTAATGTTGGAAAAACTGTGAAAATCATAAAGTATTGTAAAAGTTGTTGACAAAGTGAAAAATATTAGGAAAAGTGAAAAGTTAGTAAAATGTCACAGTACATGTATTCATGAAAATTTTGACCAAAAATGTCTAAGGTCACTAATGTTCAAAAAAATGTAAAAATCATAAAGTATTGAAAAAATGGTTGACAAAGTGAAAAATATTGGGAAAAGTGAAAAGTTATTAAAATGTCACAGTACATGTATTCATGAAAAATTTGACCAAAAATGTCTAAGGTCACTTATATTGGAAAAAAATGTGAAAACAATAGAGTTTGGAAAAAAAATATTGAAAATGTAAAAACAATTGAAAAGCTAAAAAATTGGCGAAATTTGATAAAATATGTATATTCATGAAAATTTAAAAAAAAAATGTCCAAGTTCACTAACATTTGAAAAACTATGAAAATCATAAAGTATTGAAAAAATGGTAGACAAATTTAAAAATATTGGGAAAAGTGAAAAGTTAGTACAAATCACAGTACATGTATTCATGAAAATTTTCACCAAAAATGTCTAAGTTCACTTATATCGGAAAAAATGTGAAAAATCATAATGTATTAAAAAAATTGTTGATAAAGTGAAAACTATTGGGAAAAGTGAAAAGTTAGTACAATGTCACAGTATAAGTATTCATGAAAATTTTGACCGAAAATGTCAAAGGTAACTTAAGTTCGAAAAACTGTGCAAATCATAAAGTATTGAAAAAAATGTTGACAAAGTTAAAAATATTGGGAAAAGTGAAAAGTTAGTGAAATGTCACAGTATTTGCATTCATGAAAAGTTTGACCAAAAATGTCTAAGGTCACTAACGTTCAAAAAAATGTGAAAATCATAAAGTATTGAAAAAATGGTTGACAAAGTGAAAAATATTGGGAAAAGTGATAAGTTAGTAAAATGTCACATTACATGTATTCATGAATAGCCCGTTACTTTGGTTGGTAGGAGGAAAAATAAGACGCGAATTCTCCCTCTTTGAGCAGAGTCCGTTAGGAAACTGAAGCGAAGTACTCACGACTGGAGAAGAATCAATGTCAGTGTTCTTTAGTCCAGCTTCTGACAGTATAAACGGGAGGAGTCGGCTGAGGCGGCAGGCGGGACGGGCTGGTCGCCGTTCCCCTCGTGGCCGGAGGAGCTACCAGGCTTTACCGGGTCACCTGGAGCGCTATCGGGGCTGCCGTGGATTGTCTTCCGCGGGTAGAGAGCTAGTTAGCTTAGCTAGCTAACCAACACGACGGCCAAGTCTTCACAGTTCTTCCTTCCGTGTTGTGCCGCAGTCCAGTCACTATAGCAGGTACACTGTTTGACCCTCGGCACTTTACATCAGGAAGAACCTGGACTTTTCCAATCCAGCGAGTCCTCCAGGTGCACCTGCCGCAGAGCCGCACCTGCAGCTCTCCTGCTGCTCCTCGTGTCTCCTCACAACCTAATTCCTGATTATATACACGCATAAACACACATATACTTGCACTTTTGCACTCACATTTGCATGCACGCACGCACGCATGTATACATTCATGCTCGCAAGTATGCAGTTGTTTATGCATGCATGTGTCTATAAATGCACACGTACACAATATATACCTACAGATATACATACATATATGTATAGACACTTACATAACTTCATAGATACATACATATATATATACACATACATACATACATACATACATACATGCATGCATGCGTGTATGCGTGCAGGCATGCATGCATGAGTGAATGTTTGTATGCATGTTCGCATGTTTCAATGCACATATGTGTGTGCTTGTGTTTATACAGGCACATGCTTCTATGCATGCATGCAAGCACGCGTACACTTATGCACGCATGCAATCAATCATGCACGCATGCATGCACACATGCATGCACACGAATGTGCATGCATACACGCATGGATTTACCTTTGCACTCACACTTACTACATACACACATACACACACATATGCATGCACTTTTGCACTCATGCATTGACACTTGCAAACTTTCATATAAGCATGCATATAATCATGCATGCACACACACATACACACATGCAGCCACAAACCTATGCACATGCATGTGCATGCATACACGCATGAGCACACACCTGCATGCACTTTGGCACTCATGCATTGTCGCATGCACACTTGTATACAAGCATGGACACATTCACACATGGAAACATGCGTGTATAACCGCATGCATTCACTTGCACATTCAGACACGCAGGCATGCACACATGCATACACCCCTGAATGCACGTATGCATGCACACACTCATTTATTCATGCATGCATTCATGTATGCATGAATGTTTCTAAAAAATCCACACGTACAAACCTACATATATACACATATATAAATGCATATAAACATGTATGCACACATACCCATACCCTAACCCTAACGACAAATATACATAAATATGTAGACACAGATACATATATACAGACTTCACTTTGTCAACAATTTTCGTCATTGGTACCGATGACCTACAGGGAGCCAATGGAAACTGGGCTACTGTAGGTCAAAGAAGGAGAGGAGGAAGGTGTGTTCGGTAGCAGAGAGAGAAGAGGAAAGGCAAGAGTCTGGGACTGAGAAGAGGGAATTTTGAATATTGGGACTGTGACTGTAAAAGGTAGAGAGTTGGTCGACATGATGCAGAGAAGGAAAGTGGATATACTGTGTGTCCAGGAGACCAGATGGAAAGGTAGTAAGGCTAGAAGCTTAGGAGCAGGCTTTAAGTTGTACTATCATGGCAGTGAGAAGATGAGAAATGGAGTAGATACACCTGTGGAGGCGTGGAAGTGTCTAGGAGAGGCAGCGGTAGAGTTTCTGACCCCATTATTCAACAGGATCTTAGATAGTGAGAAGATGCCTGAGGAATTGAAGTGTGATGGTGCCCATTTTTAAGAATAAGGGGAATGTGTAGAATTGTGGCAACTATAGAGGGATAATGTCAATGAGCCGTCCTGGGGCAGAGGTCCCCAACCCCCGGGCCGCAAACCGGTACTGGGCCGGACAAGAACAAATCAATTATTTCCGTTGGATTTATTATCTGAGTCTGAACAATCTGTATTTAAAAAAATGACCGGAATCTCTCGGTTACATCTCGGTCACTTGAGCGCCAAAAATGTGACACACATGCCAGCAAAGTGAGTAAAAAACAGACGTCAGACGGGAAGTTTCTTTTTCAAAGGGGAAAAGGTGGATCCACACAGCTGATTCACGTTTATTATAATAGTCCCAATATAATCAATCTACATATACTGCACCTCCCACCCCCAACCCAGTCCACGGTAAAATTGTCAAACGTTGACCGGTCCGCGGTGATAAAAAGGTTGGGGACCACTGTCCGAGGAGATGGTAAGTATAATAAAACAGGCTATCTGTCCTACCACAGACCAGAGCAACATCGTCTTCCGCAGCCGGGTGATAACTAAATATGCTGGGACAACCAGCTGCTCATTCAGGTCCACCATCAACTCCAAAGCCCCGCCTACACTGAGTAGTGCCTGAACATAAACGGTCAAACCTTTTCTCCCTCGTGAACAAATTTAATCGGTCTAGCATAACAACAAAATTGACCTCTAACATTTTTTGCTAAATATGATAGTATCTGGTTATGTTACCAAGTGTACCGCCCCTGGGAAAGACTAACCTTACACCTTAACAATATATGCCTAACACGATGGGCAAGCAGCGTCCCCATCCACCCCACGCAGACACGGGGAAAACATGGAAACTCAACAGAGAAAGACCAAGGCGAATCCAACCAGGGTCCTTCTTGCTGGGACGCTGGACTGTCGCCCACGTGTCAGTCTCACAGTAAATAAATATAGTGCCATTTGAAAGGTGGAGCTGCAGACTTTGTGTGAAGACATCTCACCCCAGCTGCTGCAGAGAACAAATCTGACCAAGAACATTTTCATGTTCATGCCCACACTTACTGCATTGATCTTTACTGTGACAGCATATTTGGGGAGTTTGTTCACTGTCACATCAGTTTGATTTTTCTAAACTCAAAGCTTTCAAATTGCACTTCACTCAGAGACCAATCTGATTTTCTCAGCAGTTTTGGTCTGACATCGCATCTGACATTCGCATCTGCACACACCATGCCGTCTCTTTGTGATTCTGTATGGTGGCCATACTTCGGGTCATTTGACTTTTTCTTTAGATCTTTCCGATATGAATCAACAGTCTCACGTTTGCCCTGGACTCTCATGAGATGTCCGAGGTATATTGCTGAAACTTCTTTAAGACATGCAAATAATCAACATCACCATCAAAGTCCATGGTATGAAATACCTCTATTGCCTCCTGTCCTGCCACATGCAGAAAAGTAGCATAGTTAACTTTTTTTTCTGAAAGATCCTGTTTGCCATGAGGTACAGCTCAAACCTCTGGATCCATGAACACCACTATTCTGCCAGGTTTCCCTCCCAGCACAGAATGTGGCCTCAGAAGCTCCCTGCTTTACTTCTGACACCATGCAATGTTTATTTTATTTCTTTACTTTTTAATGTGTGGATCAAAGATGTATGCAGAATAACTAGACAGAGTCTTCAAGTATGTCTTTTGGTGCGTGCTTTACTTTTCACTTGCTGCTTCTATTACAGGTCACTCCCTAAGTAAGTATCATAACAGCACCTCCTAGGATAACCCAAGTACTACATGTCACACAGATGACGGGACAATTGCAGCAAATATAATCAGGGAGAGGTTAGGAGACCACATGCAGGAGAATATGCAGAGAAGGATGTTAGCAAGAAGAAGTCGGAAACAGAGGCCGACAGAAGAACAGGTGTAGGTAGAGGTGGCAAGGGCTAAACAAAGGGCATATGATTATTTGCTTGCTAGGTTGGATAGTACGGAGGGAGAATGAGATCTACAGGTTGGCAAATCAGAGAGATAGAAATGAGTAAGGACGTGCAGCAGGTTCGGGTGCTTTAGTACAGGGAGGGAAATGACAGATGCCATACAAGTGATGGGAGAAGTACTTTCAAGAGGTGATGAATGAGGAACATGAAAGAGAACCAAGAGTAGAAGAGGTGGCCATTGTGGTGACAAAGTAGCAGAGACATTTTTACAAATCATTGAATTCTAACATGTCATTGTAAATGTGTCTCAGCAGACCAATTCATGGGAAGATGTTGCAAAACAGATGACTGCAGTCTTCAGCTGTCCTTAGTGTTTGCAAGTGAAGTCCCATTTGTTAGGCTCACCCTTTTCTCTTTTGATTTTGCCTACAGGAGCAAATACAGTGACGGTTAGACATTCAGAACATCATAAATTCTACACTGTTGTTTTCAATTAATCTAATTTGTAGTTGTACCTTGAGGAGATTTAACAGTTCCTCTCGAACCTGGCAAAAGTAACAAACATTTGTTTTACATATTTGTCAACTGTTATGTCATAATTACGAAATATCTATCCCGAAATATCTACAAAGTAAACAAACTTATATACAATATAGATATAGATATATCTTCTTTTCCTTTCGGCTTTTCCCTTCAGGGATTACCATGGTGAATCAGCGTTCTCCATCTAACCCCATTCTCTGCATCCTCCTCTTTCAAACCACCTAACTTCCATAAATATTCTCTTTGGTCTTCTGCTAGACTTCCTGCCTGTCATTTTAAACTCCAGCATCTGTCTTTTCGTCATTGTAACAGTTTCTAGATGATACAGCATCGCTGGGCTCACCACTGTCTTGTACACCTTTCCCTTCACTCTGCTGACAGTCTTCTATCTTAAAGTACCCCTGACACTTTTCTCCATCCATTCCAACCTCCTTGGACACGTTTCTCTTTTCTACACTCTCCTCCGCTCTGGAACATTGACCCTAAGTACTTGAAACTTTCCAACATCTTGCTCTCCACTCCCTCCAGCCTTCATACCTCTCCTTTCCAGAGCATACCTCCACCTCTCTAGATTTTCCTCTACCTGTTTTCTGCTCTCACTACAGATCACAATGTCATCTGCAAACATCATGATCCATGGAGATTCCTGTCTAACCTCATCTGTCAGCCTGTCCATCACCATTGCGAACAAGAAGGGGCCCAGAGCTGATCCCTGATGGAGTCCCACCTCCACCTTGAACTTCTCTGTTACCCCTATAGCACACCGTACCAGTGTCTCACAACTGGCATTCATGTCCTGCACCAGTCTAACATACTACTCTGCTACTCTAGACGTCTTCAAATAATATCAGAGTTCCTCTCTAGGTCTACAAAAGCGCAATGCAGCTCCCTCTGACCTTCTCCGTACTTCTCTATTAGCATTCTCAAAGCAAATACTGCATCTGTAGTACTCTTCCTGGGCATGAAGCCATACTGTTGTTCACAAATGTTGACCTCTGCTCTGTCTAGTTTCTACTACTCCTCCACACACCTTCATTGTGTAGCTCATCAACTTTATCCTTCTATAGTTGCCGCAATTCAGCACATCCCCTTTATTCTTAAAGATAGGCACCATCACATTTCGCTCCATTCTTCAGGCATCTTCTCACTCTCTAAGATCCTGTTGAATAAACGAGTCGGAAAATCTACCGCTGCCTCTCCTAGACACTTCCACACCTCCACAGGTGTATCATCAAGACCAACTGCCCTTCCACTTTTCATCCTCTTCAATGCCTTCCTCACTTAACTTTTACTAATCTCTGCTACTTTGTGGTCCACAATAGTCACTTCTTCTACCCTTGCCTCTCTTTCATTTTCCACATTCATCACCTCTTCAAAGTACTCTGTCAATCGAGCATACAAGTCATTGTACGCCCTTTGTTTTGCCTTTGCTACCTCTATCTTTACCTTACACTGTATCTCTCTATGATCCTGTCTGTTCTCTTCAGTCCCCTCAGTGTCCCACTTCTTTGCTAACCGCTTACTCAGTATATACTCCTGTACTTCCTCATTCCACCACAAAATCTCCTTGTCTACTTTCCTTCTAGATGACATATCAAGTACTCTTCTAGCTTTCTCCCTGATTACACTAGCTATTGTTGTCCAATCATCTGGAAGCTCTCCCTGACCACCCAGAGCCTTTCTCAACTCCTCCTTGAAAACCATGCAACACTCCTCCCTTTTCAGCTTCCACCACTTTGTCCTCTGCTCTGCCTTTGTCCTCTTCATCTTCCTTGTCACCAGAGTCATCCTACAAATCACCATCCTATGCTGTCTGGCTACACTCTCACCTACAACTACTTCGCAGTCTCTGATCTCTTTCAGGTTACCTCGTCTATACAAGATGTAGACTACCTGCGTGCTCCTACCTCCGCTCTTATCAGTTACCCTATGTTCCTGTCTTTTCTGGCAAGTGTTCACTACAGGCATTTCCATCCTTTTTGCAAAATCTACCACCATCTGTCCCT
Organism: Fistularia commersonii; assembly: GCF_037954325.1. Taxonomy (NCBI): domain Eukaryota; kingdom Metazoa; phylum Chordata; class Actinopteri; order Syngnathiformes; family Fistulariidae; genus Fistularia; species Fistularia commersonii. The sequence goes on along the minus strand of NC_141319.1, from coordinate 8,101,636 downwards.
CTGCCTTCCTATCCTGTATACCAAATCTGTCAATCACTTTTTAATCCCCTCTATTGCCTTCACCAACATGTCCATTGAAGTCTGCACCAATGACCACTCTCATTTCTGGGGATATTCTGCGACGCTTCATCTCACTCATTCCAGAACTTCTCCTTCTCCTCAAACTCACATCCCACCTGCAGGACATAGCCACAACATCGAGCGTCACACGTTCAATTTTCCAGTTTCAGACTCATAAGTCTATGTGACATTCTTTTCACCCCTAGGACGTTCCCAATAAACTCCTCCTTCAAGATAACTCCTACTCCATTTCTCTTCCTGTCAGTACCACGATAGTCCAACTTAAAGCTGCTCCTAAGCTTCTAGTCTTTCTACCTTTCCACATGGTCTCCTGGACACAAAGTATATCCACCATCCTCCTAAGCATCATGCCGACCAACTCTACCTCTTCCTGCCATCGTGCCAATATTCAATGTCCCTACTCTATCCCAAACTCCTGGTATTCCTTTTCTCTCTCTGCTTCCGAACACGCCTTTCCTCTCTCCTTCCTTGACCCACAGTGGTCCAATTTCCACTTGTGCCCTGTAGGCTGGCAGTTGTTTTTAACCTGGGCCTCGACTGATCCAGTATGAGATTAATAGGTTTGATTCACATATTTGGTTTTGGTATATGTTTTTCACCAGATGCCCTTCCTGACACAACCCTCTGCATTTATCTGTGCTTGGGACCACCTTAGGGAGACACAAGCCTGTGCCCCCCTGAGGCTGTATTGTAGACACATATATATGAATTGATAAATGCATAACAGAAATTACCTTTTGCTCAAAGCTGCCTGCAAACAAAATGAAAAGGCCCTGCAAAAAAGCATGAGAACAATCATTTTTATGCTTGTGCAAAGTCACTGTCAATTTTGTTATTTTACTACTGATTGTGTGCAAGGGACTTAGTTGTGATCAATGAAAAAGTAATTGAAGTTTACAAAGTAATCCCATAAAAAAGTGGCATTGAAATGCAAAAATTACACAACCTCAACAAGTGATCAGCTTCAACTGCTGATAACCCTCCCTTATATCAAGATAGTCTTGAAATGTGCCAAAAGGGAAAAAAAAACTCAGAAATTATCAAATAATTACATGAAACCCAATTGAAACAAAAGTCCATACTTAACGGTGTTGCTAATCAACTTCTTTTTTTTTATGACGTTCAGACACTTCAGAGTTTTAACCATCAGAGCCAAACTTGGGCTAACATGAAGGACATGAAAAAGAGTTCTGCACCAAAAGCAGAGAAAGAAAGTGAAATGTATTGATTTTGTTTGGCCAGCGCAACAAAACAAGAACTATCATATGAAACGTCCTATTAAGGCACAAGCGTCAAGGGAGAGTTATCACAAGTCCAGTGTTTTGGACAAACTATCACTAATACCAGTTGATGGGATTCTTTGTAAAACTGAAACTGAGAGAAAAACACAGTCCTAATATGTCTTGATATAAACATTATTCCTAATCAATCCGAGCAGTCAGCTTGCAGATTTGACTTTTCAAAAAAAGTAAAGAAAAGAAAAACAAATGGGTAACGTGCATTGACAGCCACTGTGAAACATTTGAGTTGATATGTGCAAAGCTGCAATGACGCATCCCTCAGATCAACAATGTATAAAATTACCTGGAAGGAATTGAGGATTGTGAAAATGTAGTTTGCGACGGGAAACAAGGGGTGGCTATTTTCCAACATGAGCAGAAAGAAGCCAAAAATCCACGTGATTCCAAAGACGGGCGTTAAGAAGGCCACCACTTTAAGGATACTTTTGGCCGTCTCCATGTCATCTGCCTCGCAGCCACTAGGGACAGACGTCCTCACTAAAGTGATTATGACAACCATGATGGAAAAGATGTTTGTCAATACGACAGTCAGCACAGGGAGGAGGAAAGCATGCACCGAGCCTTCCAACAGTCTTTCGAAAACTAGCCAACACGTCGAAGCATCGTAGTATGGCTTGTGGGTGTACTCGCAGTATACGTAGCTCGATCCAACTATGAGGATTGGGCAAATATAGCCCACAATGCTGGAAAGGAACATAAATACTCGCCTCCTCAGTGGGCTGAAGATAAATACAAGCTGGTGGATGAGCATGACGCTCAGGCACAGCGTCCAGCTGAACATGGCGAGGAAAAACAAGTGTTTCGATACAGTCAGGGCAAAGCACAAGGCATCAGTGAGAATCTCGGGAGAAGCGGAAGCCAAGAAACTCGAGTCAGCAAGCAGGAGGAATGTTGCTATATTCACCATGGCTGTGTGGCGGAAATGTGAAAGGTTTGTCTTAACCACAGCGGACCAAACCAAAAACTCAATTGTTAGGAAAATCAGGAGGGAGCAAATGGATACACACAGACCCACGGTTGTGATGACATGCAGACTGTCTGGTGACACGTCGGCCCCCATCATGAGCACTGAGAACGCAGTCAGGTGGTTGCACTCGCAGACGGTGTGTTTACTGTCTGAGATGCGGGTAAAGCACCCTTCATCAGACCACTCCCTCAGCGTGGTATTCCAGAATACACAGAAGGGTCTGTCGTGGCTCAGCGGCTCTTTCGGAAAGTCCAGCCTGATCTCAAAGGACGCGTCGTCGCTGTCTTGCAATGTGGTTAATATGACAAGGTGGGTGGTTTGCATTTCCAAGAAGTTGTTTTTTAATTTGTCCATCATGTTTTTCACAGCGACGCTTTTCATCATCCCCGAGCTCTTGTTTAAATTCACGATCACGTCAAACACGGACAGGTTACATTTGACACCGGAGCAGAATTTTAGCTCCAGGTTTTCTGTGAGTACTTCTTCATTCTTGTTGCCTTTTATTTGTTTCACCAGCATCTCCACTGACTCCAGATAATTTGATGAGCTTTCCTGAATAATTGATTTGTTGACCCCACTCCAAGTCTTAGTTAACAAATTACTTGCTGCAGCGAGAAAATCCTGAAACATAATGAAAAGATTGGCAAGTACAGCTCAAGTATATATATATCCATACATACATATATATATATATATATGTGTGTGTGTGTATATATATATATATGTGTATATATATATATATATATATACAGTATATGTCCATATACACACACACGTGTGTGTGCGTGTGTGTGTACAGCTACAGCTTAGAAAAGATTGAAAAGGTTCCTGAAATTAGCAACTCCAACCAGATGCCAATTAGAGATACAAGCAAAATGACAGCCTCTGACCTTGCAGACTCATTTGACCTTGCAGTGAACACAGATTCAAGAGGTTTCAGTTGCTTTCAGAGGGCAGATGTTGCCATGCGTAAGAGGGTCATTTGACCCTTTGACTCATTGAGTGGAGATGTGGTGTCAAATGGCTCATTTTTCCCCGTCAACTGAAATAATGTGTTCTATGAAACTTGGGCGGAGTTAAGGTGTGAGACCCCTGGATACTGCAGGTGCGGCGTCATTCACTCTCCGCTATCTGGGTTACAACCTCTGCAACATGAGTCACAATTCGGTAGCTTGTGAAATCGATAAGCTCCGGAAATTTAGATCGGCTTTTTTTGGCAGCTATAAAATATGCCGGAGAAAAAACTAAATGGCCGACTTTACGCTTTCAGCAAAATCAAATGATGAACCACAATTGATTGATGACCACATTTTTTAAGAATCTAGTTTGTTGCTGGGGTTAGATATAATTGGCTCCATTTAAACTGTGTATCAGGTGCTTATTTGTTGGAATGATTCTGCCGGTCTTTTCACACAGCTCAGTTTGAGGCTGCACACACAAGTCAACCACAGTCAAACCCTAAATGTCATCACAACATATCCCCAGTATTACAACGATTCTTGGCAGGGACTCACAGGCAAGACGTCATCTTGCAAGTCCATTACTTTTGAGACGTCAGCCATGATGTTAAGAGTCTCAATCGAGGCCATCGTGTCGGCCATGCTTGAATTTGATGAATGTGAATGAGGTTCAGAGCTGTTCTTAAGCCCTTTGAAAATTTCCATTGCCACCTCCTGGGTGGCCCCGAGTCCCATCAGGAAGGTCTATGACGTTGATATCACAAACAAACAAAAAAACAAACAAACAAGTTGAATGAAACATGGTCATGTTATGGTAGCGACATGAAGCTCTGACTCAGTGTCAGTCAATCATTTCAGACTGGCTGTTCGAGCTAAAACATGTTTCCCGCTGAACCTCAGACACGTGCTGATTACAAGGTGTTTTGCAGATATTCGAACGACATCCGGTATTTCAGATATTATTTGATTGTTCAATTTTTTCCAAATTATATCAGCGGTTATTACAATATATCCTCATCTGAAAGAGTGTGCTTTCAAACTCACATACTTTGGCTTTGTTTATAATGTTGATCAAGTCTTGTCTGACACAGTTGTCGAACACTGACTTCCAGGAAGTGCCATCACACATGCGAGACTTAAAGCCGCCTCTGCCAGCTGGGCACGAGTTATTTATCAGTGTGGCTCCTGACGGCGTTTTAGGCCATGAGTCTCCATCAAACAACTCCTCATTGCAAAATGTCTTTCCCTCTTGGAGAAAAAAAAAAAGTTCGCAAATATGATATGAATTTTCTCAGCGTCAAATTCATTCTTCAGAACAGGCCATTTGAAAATGTGAAAGGCTCTTCGTATTTGGAATAGTTTTACCATAAATCACCGGAATATCCCTTAGTGCAGTTTTTTCTTGAAGCCTCAGGTTTTTGAAGCTGACGGTCACATGTTGGGCTTCCTCTGTCTCTTGACAACTGATGGGGACTTTGAAACTGTAGTGCAGATGGTCCTTGGAAACTGCAAAAAAAAAAGACTATATTAGCCATTTAAGAATTCTTTGTTGTCATTTTTGTTGTGTATGTTGCAAGAATGTACAGAAAATCAAGACTCTTCTTTGTTCCTCTCACATGACAGAATGTAATTCTCTCTACTTTCGCCCTTGTAGCTGCACCAGACTTCAAAACTCTCGTTGATCTTTCGGATAGTGGCGGTTACTTCTATCGTCACGCTTGCAGTCCCTGTGATTGAGCAATCCACCGCGAGGGGGTTGACCGTGACCAAGATCTCATTGGGAAGGAGAGCCACATCCAGGTACGTCCTGCTTATATGTCTCACCGATCCCAGAGTGAACCCACATTCATACGTGCCTGCAGGAAACATGCCAGTGAAAATCTACTCCTGAAAAATGGCTACAGATGAAACTCCCAGATTAAACAAGACAGTCTCTGTGATTGGCAAAAGGGCAATTAGATTGCTTAAAACGCAAGATGATACTGACATCAAGTTTACAGATGTTGCCTGAGAGAATCTGCAGAAGCGTACAAAAATGCATACCTGATCAAGTGAGAAAGTCTCCAATATATTTTCAAACAGTTGGAAGGAAATTTCAAATGATTTTGTCCGCAAACATGCGTGACATTGATGACAACTACTCAAAGCGCTGAAGTCTCACTGAAGTAACAATATACACAGGTATTCTCCGGGAAACCTCTTATAGAACTTCCAGGAGCATCAAATGATTTTTTGGGGGTGTTGGCCACTTCTTTATTCATTCATTCATTTATTCATTTATTCATTCATTGATCAATGTGCATGTGTATGTATTTACTTACTCACTCAATGACTTGCTTTTTCCATTTGTCAGTCAAGCAAGTCATTTGTGGGCTTTCAATTTACCGCTTATATTTTTTGTTAGTTTTATATCTCACTGATAAAAATACAACCCTCCAGAGAATAAATAAAAATAATATCACCCGCCGACAATTGCAAAGGTAATTGTTCAAAATGAACAAAAACGTAGCAAAGAAATGACAAAATAAAGGTTTCAGAAAAGATCTAAAATAACAAAGAAATCTCTAATGTCTATGCATATACATTTACGTATATGCAAGATGTTTTCTTTGATTATTTTTTCGTCTCTTAAACTGTAGCCAACACGTGAACTCGGCAAAAAAACTGCAAAGTCTGGGAACTGAGCTGATGGACCTCAGGGATTTCTCTTTCTTTACATTTTTCAGACACTGTTTGATTCCCCAGGCATAAAAAGTCAGACATCAAATAATGTTATTATTTTGGGCAACTGAATCCAGACATACGTCACAGGAAAATGTCTACTTAAAGTTGCGGTGGGGTGTGTACGCCAAGATGACCGACAGAAAAGAAACTCTGCTCGGCTTTGAAACAATCGATCTCCGGGACCCGATAGAGCAGTTTTTTTTTTTTTCACGGGCCAGTTACAATCCCACCTTTCTCAGAAAGGTGCAACTTTTCAAGTGTAAACGAAAGAATGCCAAATAAAATCCCCGACGCTTGCCTTCCCAGAGGTCGGTCACATTGTGGATGGTGATGGTAACGCAGGACTTCATTTCAGGGGCGCCACAAGTGTCGTCCAGCTTCACGACACTGCCGTTGCTGATCCCAAAGCGCCCGTCTGTCCTGCTGAGGTTCCATCGGCTTCTTTCCAGCTCCCCCTGCATCTTGCATTTCAGCGAGACCTCCGAGTGGTAGCGCACCTCGGCTCTCGGGGCGTCCATGGTCACGATTCCTTTTTGATGAAGGAAAGAGGTGGCGCATTTCACAATCACCCTAACGCAAAAGGAGGAAGGACCTGCCGAATGCTTGAGAGGAAAATTTACAAAGCTCTGATTGCAAGAGGCTCCGGTTTTAAAACACGATATACGGTATCTAGTTTGTAGTGAAGTTCGGTCAGCTCGGACCCGAACTAAGAGTCTGTCCAGATGTAAAAATCCCGGTTGGTTACAATAATAATTACCATCCTCTCAGAAGACGTGAGCGCTGTTTGATCTATGTATGTATTTCTCCGACGAGACGATAACAATGTGCAAAGAATTTCAGATGTTTTACGTGCCAAAGCTTTTTGTTTGCTCATCCATTCACACACATTCCAGGCTCACGTTATCAGTTGCAATGATTGCCTCCGCACGGAGGATGATGTAGCGTAGGATCTTCAGTTTTATCTTCTCATTGTGAGAGGAGATCCAGATGTCTGATTCCTCTTTACGGACTTACACCTTACAACTTTACAACACAGCAGCGATTCACTGACGTGAAACAAAGGATTTGAATTCCCCACACTTACCTGTGATTGCACTCTTTGTACCAAACATGCCCTGAAGATGCCAAATGTTTCATGATTCAAACAGGATCATAATCTTCTACAACAGCCGTGACGACGTCGGCTGGATCAGGGCCACGAGATCACCGCGCCCTTTCCCTGCTTTGGACTTGGAGACGGTCCTTTTGCCCAGAAGCGCAGGGCGACCTTGACTGACCTTGAGTGTCGACCCGAAGGACAGCTCCAAGATCAGCTTTGATTTCTGCTACGATGAGTTGAAATGTGGCGTGGAGAGGCACCACGCTGGCCACCGCTTCCAACTCGACCGTGCCCTCCCTTTAAGGTTCAAACAGAGTCATCGTGTGACAGTTCATTTCTGAATACAACAATTCTTCACGACGGCAATAAGAGCTCTGAACCTGCAAGAGTTTCTTTTTGTTACGTTTCAGTTTGTTTCACATTCTCAATTGGACATTTCTTCACCTGAGGCTACATGTGAAGGACTTGCTTTTGCTGTGTTTCTTGGTGGTGATCAAAGACAAACATGATCGTTTCCTACAAAGTGAACGAAACAGCTACGATTCAAGACAAATTGGAACACGCGTGAAAGGGTTTTTCTTTCACTCGCGTTTGTTTTCTCTTATCAATTTGATGAAACAAATGCAGCGTTTGCTTGAACAAGACCATACAAGAAAATGAAAATGTCTCCACCACCGTCTCCTTTCGGTTGAAAAAGCAGCATCGGGAAGTCTGGATCAATAAAGCTTTGGTGGTTCCTCCTGGCATCTGAATCGCTTACTTACGTTGCAAACCTGCGACCCGTGACGGTGAAGAGCTTCAGGCCATTCAGCCTCTGGAAGGCAGTTTCAAGCTGTCAAATACACAGAGGGTCTCATTAAATTGTGATTGCGTACACGCACAAATATGTCTTTTTCTTTTTTTCCGCTCAAAGATTGAGAGGACCTGTCCAGTACCTTTGCAGTTTTGACTGAATCCCACGTGGCTTCAGGAAGCGAAAGGGATCCATTGATTAGAACTGTTGAAACAATCGTCGAATTACCATTTCACTGTCCTCCGAACATGTTGTTCCTTCTCTTTCAATCTAAATTGCATGCACAATTTCATGTCAAACTGCAAGCGAAACTACGTGTGCGTTTGTGCGCGCACGTGCTATGACGGTCAGTTTCCCATGATTCCGTGCAAAAGAGTATCAGCTAAACGTGAACGTGACGCAGGAGCTATTCGTTCCCTCCCGAGCGTGCTTACCATGGACCCTGGGGATGCAGCGTGGCGTGACGCTCGCCGGCTCCTTTGTGCACGCTGTTTCCCGACAACACTGCAAGGCGTCGCACGTTTGGTGGTTCCAAACGAAGCCCTCGGAACAGTTGCAAGAGAACGCTTCGCCGACTATCATGCATTCTGAAATAGGAGGTGTGGATGCTAGGAGCTGCCCGCGGCCATGTCGTGATCGAGAGGAACAAGACCCTTTCACGCTGACACGTAAAGACTTTGGAAAGGGGTCGTACCCGTGGCCGGCCGGACGTCTGTCAAGGTGACTGTGTGAGACTTTCCCTCAGCATCCGTCACTTGGAGGCCAGGCGATGCGCTCAGCAGAGACAGGATGGATTCTGTCTCCACTGTCAGGTTCGTTTCAACCATCAGCTCAGCTAAGTAGACGTCCTCTGCAACATTTTCGTTTTATGGGAATGAATTGCTTTTTGATTTTTCCAAACATCTCTTCAGCTAAATTCAGAGCTCTTTCTTGACCATTTTATATCTAAATATTACATTTTCTTAATTTTAGGTTGTTTCTCATTTTGAAAACAAGCAGCTTCTGGAAACCGAGGCTTAGTTCCAGCAGTTATTGCACAAGATGATCCTCAACATAACATTCAACCAAAATTTCAATTAGTTGCACGGTGGCTCTAGGTCATGCGTCAGCTGCTATTTCTTGGCTGATAGTCACAAATGAAGGGTTTATGTCACTGTTTTGGAGGCGAGTGACTCACCCGCTGCGTCGACCTGCCAAGTGAGAGAAGAACACACTGCTGAACCTCCTGCGGTGCATTCACTTCAATGCCAACAGAAAGGTTATTCTTAATCGGTCCATGTGGAAAGTGAGCAGAGCCAGAAACCACAGCCGGCATTCGCCTTCAAAGTGATCGTTTTGATTCTGACAATATGTATTCTAGGACCAAAGTCAAGATCACTCGGATGGAAGTAAAGACCCAACACGACGGACACCCCAAAATGGTTTGAATTCCAGAATATACATCTTTTGCTAATTTATCTGAAGAGAGGTTCAACTACATTACTGATGTATAAAAAATAGAGGCCAGTAGACCAGTAGTTACCTGATAGTAGAAATATAAGAACCCAGTGAGAAACATGAACATGGAGGAAGCCATGGTTCCCCTGCTGGAAAGGGAAAAAGCACATACGGTACAGATATATACATATATATACATTGCACGGTGGAAACTAACAATAAATAGCTTAATAGTACAATATCCCCTACATGTGGCAAAAAGTGTTCTTAAGAATCGGAAAATAAAAAATTAAAATAAAGACCATAAAATCAGGTCGGGACAGAAAAATGAAGCAAACCAGAAAAAACGCAGGAAAAAACAAATGGCAAAAATGAAACAGTTTGTCTCAATCAAAGGGAAATACGATTCTAAAGTCATTCAGAGTTGTTTCATACATTGTTTACAGAACCTAACATTTTTTTAAATATAACCATTAAGAGGTGAGAAAAAAATAAAGCTTACCTCCCTGATCTTCCTGGTGTGGATGAAGTTGAGTCCTGACCTTCTGTCAACTGATGGGAGCGACAGCTAAAACACTGAGAACTACTTGAAGAACACTGAATTGCTGTGTTCGTGTGTGTGTGTGTGTGAGAGAGAAGCTCCATTTGCATTATTAGCATGTCTTGCTGCAAAACAGATTGGTCTTCACACTCAAAGAGCCTCCATACTTTCCATAGGTTTGTCTACCAAATCCCGCAGGAGGTCACAGAGCAGCTAAAGACACAAGTTCAAGTTGTCTGACACCTGCAGTCATCATTCAACATTGTATAATCCAGATATGTGCCATAAAAGTCCTAACAGTTCCTAACAGTGTTGCAAAAGTACAGACTTGATGGCATGAGACGGACGATCGAGACAGACTTTGCTCTCGCAGTCACCTGCACATCCAGGAGGTCCAAGTGCAGATCAAGGCTGAAACGCAACACATTGAGACGCCTCCTTCGAGGAGGATATATCAAAGATACATCACAAGGAAATTGACCGCCGCTTATCTCTCCAAGATTTTCTCTGAAAACAGAAAATACCGCCATATTTCTACACGGTTTATACATTCCAAAGACAAGAAAGAAAATCAAACCCAAGAGAATCAGGAAACGGAACTTCTGTCAAACAGTAGGAGACAGGAGAGACAGGAAACGGCACTGAGACGGACGATCGGGATACAATGTGACGCCAAATTCCCCAACGAAAGAGAACCGAAAAACAAAGAGCATCCATACAAAGTCCAACTGAGACTGGCTGGGCTCTCTGCTGCTACTTTTCCTCAAACCCTCTCAGAGACCAGTGCTCCTTTGGTGGGCTTTTTTAATTTCTCTTTGCTATTTTGGCTTCCTGGAACCTTGTAAATCTAAAACCTGGCGTCAGCTTTAGACATGATCGAGTTTTGGAGAAAAGCGACACTCGGTATCAAAGCGTTTGCTCGAAATCTTTAAATTTCCACGGATCTCAATAAAGTCAAGCCAAAATGTGGCGGGACGCGCCTGTCCCTGCAGAGGTCACATTCAAAAAACGATCCAGAGACACGTGAACATCTGAAAAGGTCATTTAAGAAGTCCAACATTTGAAACTTATAAAACAAAACCCTGGACTATCACACACAAGCCCTTGACACGTCGCTCTACACAAACATATAATTTGACCCGTTTCTACACAATACATAGAAAAAGGTTTCAAGAAAAATCCATAACTGTGTGTAAACAAAGCACTTTATTCAAAAGTAATCAATGTAAGAACATTCTTGAGATGCTTTCACTCCCTTGATTATCTCATATGTACAATCGTGATTTTTTGTCTTCTGTTTTTTGTGCAATTATTTGTACAACCCCTGAGTTCATTTCTGTTTCGCCTTTCCCACCTGAAAAATATGCCATTCACATGCAGCCGATTCGAAGTTCTTTCACCATGGCAGGTTTGCACGTCTTTGAATCTTCTCCGATCAACTGTCTTACCAATTTGAGTTTGACAACAGATCTAAGGTACAGGAGTATTTTCACAAACGGGTAAAACATGATGGACGTCCTTATAGAAATCAATTTCTGATTCACCATGACCTTATTTATGATTATAATAATATATTAATCCCTCGTGGGGAGATTGGTTCCCTGCAATCAAGCCATCCCGGATGAACCCTGAGCATCAGGCTGCAGGGTAGCAGTGAGGGCTCGGGGTGTTGCCAGGCAACACTTGGACACAAGAGGAGGAGCCGGGAATCCAACCGGGAATGTCGGCTTCCAAAGGCGATGGCTCGACCTCCTGCGCCGCGCAACTTTGTTCCCATTAACAAGATGAGGTCTCATCAGTGCACGGATACAAAACAGATGATGAACTAAAAAAACACTGCAAGCTCCAGGACTCCAGTAAGTTATTCATCCATTTGAAGTCAAGGAGTCAAGAAATCAAGTGAAACAGTTCTGGATCACAGTTTGAGAATTGAGAAGAATTTCTAAGGCACAAGTTGGTTCAGATTCTGCTACAGCACCCCCCCCCCGGACATTATATTTGACTGAATGAAAAATTCAGTCTGTCTTTGTGACGATGTTTGACTGAATGAAAAAAACGAAGAATCTAAGTACCGTAATTTCCAGACTATTGAGCGCACCTCAATTTAAGCTGCAACGGCGAGCCGATCGCTATCTCGGGCTTCCTCCTGCGCACTAAAATCGTCAAAGTTGTCTTCTTCGGTGTCGGAGTTGAACGGACTCAGAATTTCCCGGTCATTTCATCGGTCCGATGTGACGAGGATAATTATTTTAGCGGCGAGAAGCTCGTTAGCGTCCCCACCAAAAAAAGTACATATATTAGCCACATCGTTGTTTACGTGAAAAAAGTCGCGGCTTATCGTCTGGAAATTACAGTAATGTGATTTGCAAAGTCAACAAGGCTAAGTGGGATTTTGCATCGGCTTTGTTGATGATAAAGGACTCAAATGGAAATCAACGTGTCAGTTTAAGTATTCTCAGATTCACATATCCACACTTAATTAAAAGACAGCAGTGATGACAAATTAAAAAAAAGCCTTAAAATACATATACCATAACTATACACATGCTGGTTTTTTTTTCAACAGATCATCACCATGACCTCTGAACTTTCTGAGATTCATTCTGTTCATCTGAAATACTGCATTCCAAAAGAAGGTCTCGCACTTTGAACAGGTGACGGCTATTAAACCTGCGTCTTAAAGACACCCGGAAAAGGCCTGTCACTGCCTGGATGTTTCCTAGTTCAGCTCGTTTTCCTTCTTCAAAGGTGTCAAACCTATAGCAGCAAGGGCTGTGTGTGTGTGTGTGTGTGTGTGTGTGTGTGTGTGTGTGTGTGTGTGTGTGTGTGTGTGTGTGTGTGTGTGTGTGTGTGCGTGTGTGTGTGTCAGATGGTCAGGTGTTGCTGAAGGACTGATGGTTCCCAGAGGTGTTTGACGTCACATTGTAACCATCTGAAAAATAGAATAAAAGGATAAATATTCAATCTCAAACCAAAATAGATCTCATTAAATAATAAACGTTAGTGCATGTCAAGTTACAGGAATCTGCAAGAACATGTGAAGGGTGACCCTGTGGAGGACCCTCTCTAGACTTAACCTAACCTTATACATGCACGTGTGTTTGCGTGTATGTGTGTGTGTATTTTTTGCTTTTTTTATTTTTCTTCCAAAAAAAAATCATCTTTTTCCTTATTTTGTCAGCAGATGGGGGTTATTTTGTTTGTCTGGATGCTGCCTTACCTCTTCCTCTTCTCCAGTTGCGTAAGAACCCCAGTCCAGTTGAAGATGTGTGTCCATCGCTTGTCTAAGAACCCAGAATATCAATGAAGCAAATGATCCACGACGTTTAAAAAAGCCTGTAAGAGTCAAACTAACGCAGTATTTTGATGATAATGATGGTCAGTGTATATATTCGTAAATTCTTACCCGCGATCCTTTTGAACTTTGGACTATGTTCGCAATTTCTGATCGCACCTGCAAGAGTGATTTTTCAAGTTATCCATCTTTACCGCAGTTGGCATTTCTACTATCGCACAGACACAAATAAATAAAATACAATGCATGTTTTTAATGTTTTTATTTGCAGCAGATGAAAAGCTGAAGTGGAAACTATTACTAGTAATGTTGCTACAACTGCACGACAGAACATATTTAACTTTCCAGATGTTAACTGTGGGACACAAAAAGGTGAACTCCTCAGAAATCCCTCCATTCTGGTGCATTTTCTACTGATCAATGTTGTAAAGTAAGGCAAACATACCTTTCGGTCCAACAGAGTCCCGAAAACTAAAATGAAGAAACCCTACAGAGACACAGAGAGGAGCTTCATTGTGCAGATGAAATGTCACATTTTGAAATGTAAACATAATTATGCTCATGTGAAGCCCTTAATTAGCCAGACTGGATGTCCCGTCTTACTCCGTGTGAGCTACTCGGTGTCTAAGGGTAAAAATGGCAGGACCGAGATCACTACCAACCACAGCATTATTATTAATAATGATAATAATAATGCATGTGGTTGGGTCATGGACAGAGGAGGGAGGGTGAGTCTATTGGTAGACGGATGCTAGAATTGGAGGTCCAGAGGAAGACCAACGAGAAGATTGATGGACGTCGTGAGAGAGGATATGAAGGTAGTTGGTGTGACAGAGGAGCATCCAGAGAATAGGGTGAGATGGAGAAGGTGGATTCGCTGTGGCGACCCTGAAGGGAAAAGACCAAAGGAGAAGAAGGAGATCTTTGCTCTCCACTTCCTGTCTGCTGTCAGTGATGCCAGGCAGGCAGGAGGAGGAGAGGTGGTGGAGACCCCTGAAGGGAAAAGCTGAAAGGAGAAGAAGACAAAGAAGAAGAAAAAGAAGAAGAAAAAGATGTGTCTGATAGGGCCCTGGAAGGAGGACATGAAAATAAAGGGCGTGTGTCAGATTGAATTTCAGAATTTAGCTCCAAGGGGATTTAAGTAACAGTGTTGAATATGTCAGCTACATCTTTGCAATTATCAATAGCTTTTAAAATGTCTTTGAACACGTCAGAAAAGAGTCTCATGAAAAGGGTTGAAAAGAAAGTATTTTCTCCTTGAAAATCTCCCCAAAAGACCGGCAAAATTCCGGTATGACGGAGAGCAGCATGTTTAGCCGGGCTATTCATACCTGCAGGGAATTGAAGAAGGCGAACGAAATGTGAATCCCTCTGTTCCTCGGATCCACCATGGTGCCGACTCCAAGACCCCATGTTAATCCAAAAAATGGTGTGAGGACGGCCAGACTCCTGGCTATGACCAGCAGAGCATTCTTCTCACCGGCTTGTGCGGCGTCCCCCCCGAACCTCCTGCTCAACATCTTGTAAAGTACCACGATCAGGATCGCAAGGTTTATCACCACTATCATCAACGCAGGGATCACAAACGCCAGGAGGGCTTTGGACTCAAACCAATTGAGCCAGCAAACCCCAGATGATCTGGTGTAAGTGTCACTGGGTGCAGTCACAGCTATAGTTACAGTGGCGATAATTATTGGTCCTCCATAGCCGAGACAGAATCCAATGATCAGCATGGATATCTTTCCCAGCCCTCCATCAAAGACGCTCACAGTTCTGTACAGCAGAAGCAGGGCGGAGGCAAACATCCAGAAGAACAAGGCTAAGTAGAAGAAATGGATGAAAAAGGTCGCGGCCGTACATGCCGATTCGTTTGATTTGCCCGGATCAGAAATCGAAGCCCCGATGATAAACCAAATATTTGCGATGAGGAGCGACACCGCGATGTTGACGATGGAAACGTGGCGCAAGTATGACGTGTTGTTCCTTCGAATTTTTCTCCAAATGAGTCCTTCGATAACAAGGCATATTACCAAGGAGGCCATCGAGATGGCGACCCCGATGATGCTGATTATACTCAAGAAAAGGTCGTCGGGAGCAAAGGGAGACATCAGGATGGAGAATGAGGTCAGATGGTTGCAATTGCAGGTGACAGTTTCATCGGTATCGGACACCAGCTCGCAGCCCTCGCCGTCCCATCCACCCAAATTATCAAAGAGGCTGAAGTTCCAGAAGACGCACTGGGGGTTCCCCAGAGTGTCGTTTATGATGTCAAAGGTGAAGGACACGTTATTGACTTCACCGGTAGCCTGTACAAGGACGACTCTTCCGTTGATGACGGCAAATGGTGAATTCTCTTCGTCTCGTGGAGGAAGGACGTTGTCCATGGAGTTAAAGGTTATCACTGTGACGGTCTGTTCTCCACCCGCAGCCTGAAGTATGTCTACTTCCACCGTCGAATTGATTTCCGCATTGAAAGTGTTGTTAAATGCAGTTCGGTTCAGGAGAATACTTGGAGTGCTGATGTCAAAGGACCCGTCTTGCAGATTTTGGGTGAAATCCTCAATGGTGAACAAAAGCAAGGAGCTGACGCTGTCGTTAACCGGCATAGCCATTCTATTTCTGAGGTTTCCGGTGCTTTGGCGGTTCAGACTGTCCCATAATGGCTTTGTGTCGTCCAACGTCAGCACACCGGCAGTCAAGAGGATATGCTGAATGATCAAGTAAAGAGAAAGATTCAATTACAAAGTGTAATATGTGCTGGCATGTATGTTGTGACAGTGCTGCGGATCTTGGCAAGCTTCCTACCCTCATTGAAGTATTTCTTATACTGGCATCTACTTGTGTTGCACTGAGAAGGATCCTGACAATGGCAACAATGTTGTTTTCAGATTGAGTCACTTCGTCAGTGAAATTGACAGTGACATCGCTCAGTGTCTCCAAGAACAGCGGCAAATTGGCTGCATTCAGAGACTGTCAGATTTAAAAGAGAAAAACAAATGTTGTTGGGTAAATGAAATGATATACCGACGATCCGATACGACGATTATAAAAAGGCGATGACGGTAAAAAGTCTCGGCATTATTCAACCAAATAGCTGACTTGAATCCGGTCAAATTTCTTTTTCGAAATCTTCGGACACCGATAGATCGTGCAGCCTCCGCAGCCCGGTCAGCTTCGGGCGGACACCCCGCAATGCAGAGGTGACTATTTCGTAAACAACAGCTACTCCTGTCATGATTTCAGTGACTGATTTATTGCCACGTGTGCTACCGAATTTGTCTGAATACACAAGAATGCTTTGGGGACTCGGAATTACCGAAGGCGAACAACTCGCTCGCGTCCTCCTGGAATTTGAATTTTATTGTAACCTTCGCTTCAGCTTTGTTCATAAGAGAGTCGTTTCTCTCGGTTGAGAAAAGTCACCGAACATACAAAACAATATTTTCTCCAGAGGAAAAAGAAAAGCTCATGACAAAGGCACGCTAATCGCCTTTGAGTGATAGAGAATTATTTTCGAATGTTCTTATTTCTTTTACATTTGCAGGTGTTACGGGAGCAGATTCCAGAAATATCATTTTGGATTTCAAGAGACACTGACATGAAATGAAGTCTTTGTGGGACAGGAGTTTGCCACGTTTGCACGGCCAAAGTTTGAAGCACTTGATGTTGTATATCTGTCATGAAGATAGACGCTTTGACCGTGCTCACCGCAGACTGATTCAGCAGGTTCTGAATCTGCTGGAGGATGCAGCTGTCTGTTCGATCCTCCCATCTGCCATTTGCTTTACAAACCGCTGTCTTCTCTCCCACCGCTCCCCTCTCGCAAGATACTTTAGCCACGCTGTTCAGAATTCCGTTGCCAAACTCGAGATCATCAAAACATGTGTATTCTGGAGATATGACACATATGGAACTTAACCAAGATGCAAGATGGAAAAGCTCAACGCTGATGTGTGAAATGCTTTGCAAAATCCAGACAAAAACTCACCCTCGCTGGATAGAGTAATCAAGATAGTTTTCTCAATCTCTGTGTGGTTTGTAACTCGACAGGTAAATGTTTTGGTCAGGTTTGTGCACACGGAGGGAAATGAAAACTCTTGAGTGACTTGAGCTGCTACCTCTAAAAACGCAGAGAAAGAAAAAAAAAGCATCACCTTGTCGATAGAGAAAACCAATTTTGAGGAACAGTATCAAAGGTACATTTGAAATTATATTAGGACGTGACCTCGAATAAATGTGTTAGAATCGGGCTCATATTTACGCGTGGGGTCACCTGAGAAGTTGACAAACCAGTTTTATGTTTTTTTACGATTTTTTCCCCCCATCTATTCCCTCATCCGTGAGTTTATGAATTTATATATAAATTTATTTGTCATTCATTCCTACATCCAAAATGTTGAGCCGTAACGGCAGAAAATAGCACAGAGAAAAGATGCTTTCTGTCTATTCTGAGTGTTGAGTATGAAATCAAAGTGACACCGGTGAAACGAAAAGGAAGCATTACATTACATTATTTTACATCACATTCCAGTCATTTAGCAGATGCTTTTATCCAAAGCGACTTATAAAAATTGCAATTCAAAAGCAGACCTCGCATCGATGTGCAACATCTTGCGTCTCAGGTGTACCTACCGGGATGATTTTCAAATTGAACTTTATAAGGATTTTGAACCTCACACCGTAACGTCACTTGGCTGTCAGTCACACAGCTCAGACTTTGTTGGATTGGAGTTACTCTGATCACAGGCCTCTCCTTGACACGGAACGTTCCAATCTGACGGAAAGTTCCGATGCCAGATTTCAGCCGGCATTCATATTCTCCTGAAATTAAACATGATCAAGAATTCGGATGAACTCAATGTGAACACACCCTAAAAAGAAAACCGAAATGGTAAAATGCTTTCGGAGACATTCTAAAAGGGATGAACCCAATTGATCAAATAAGACTGCATCAAATAGAGAACGGTTAAGCCGCTGTCTGTGGAAGTTATCAGTCATCAAGGTCGTGGTCAATTCTGCTCAAAATCTTCTTGTAACAAGTGGACGCTACTATCTTTCCTTGAAAACATTTCACCACCACTTCAGGACAGGACGTTCTGGCCAGAGAAGAGAGACTGTTCGAGAGAGGAGTCAAAGACGCCGTCTTTGTCAAAACGGAAAAACCGTCTCCTCCAAGAGGAGGGGGCCTCAGGCTCAACCTCTCGTCGACACACAAGGCCTTACTGGGATCCATCCCAAGAAGATTAACGGAAAGATCTCACACCTAACCGGACCCCGGTGACGACCAGCTGAGCCCCGGTCCACGTGATCCCCTGTGCTTCTCTCCGTTGAACATGCTGACAGTTTTGGCTATACCTTTTCAAATCTGAACCCGGATATGTGTCCAAAAGGTGTACCTCTGCTCCCACCGAATGACAAACCCATTACCGACGCAACCCGCTTGGAGACAGTTTCTACACAACAGCTCTTCCGTTGCATAGCGAGCCCCCGTGAGTGAGACCACGTTTGTGTCGTAGCAGCCGGACTTGATTCGCTTCCCTTGATGACCTTTCACCTCTCATTCAAGAGGCTTCTGTGGTTCGAATGGCCTTTTTGGAGTTTCTGAATAGAAAGTCAGAGTTGTAAGAAACTGCCCACTGTCCATTCGAATCGCAGAAGCCTCTCGAATGAGAGTTGAAAGGTCATCGAGGGAAGAAAATCGAGTCCAGTTGCTACAACAAGATTTTGACGAGAATTAAACCAATGAGATTGTAACGAGAAAATCACATGACCACAATGTCACTTAAGATGAGGAAAGCAAAAACAGGACCTCGGGACATACAATATAAATCTCGTCATTTTGGTGAAAGGCAAGACCATATGAATTCTGAAATGAATCAAAGCTTACTATTTTCAGTAAAAGAGAAATTGGGCACAGTCAGGACTGACGTTTGATCTGGTCTAACACTTTCATTTTCTACAAGCGTATTCCCATCACGTGTCCACTCTGCCTTCCACTCGGCAGCGATGAGTTGGGAAAATGGGGGGGGGCCGCACGTTACGGTCACAGTAGTCCCAGGAAATGCTTCCGCTGGTGTGAACTTCAAGGGCTCGGAGCCTTGAAAGAAAAGACAACATCCCACAGTGTTCAGCACAATAATCCAGATCCAAACAAATGTAACACTTTTGAAAACATAAGTGAAGCCGTCGTACTCGCAAATATCATCTTATATTTCTTTCCCAGATCATTATAAATTCCTGCTTGTAATCTTTGAATCACGTTTTCGTCAAAGGAAGGTGCTCTGATGGTGAAATCAACAATAGTGCTTCCACTCCTGAAAAAGCAAAAAATTCAATTCAGAACACAAAATCAACGATCACATTTCAAATTACAGGTAATCCATTCAAGAATTTTCCAAAGGTGCCTCATCTTTGTCATGTTGACGTCATGTGATAATCAACACTATAAGCTGCCAGTCTTTACTAAAGCAGGTCTTTACAAAATTGTCGCCGTGATTTAAATGTAAGGTAAGATAAAATTCCTTTGTCACAGCAGCATAACAGTTATAATGTCAGAAAAAAAGGAAATGAATATGAATATAAATATAAATTGAAAGGCAGAAGATAGCAAGACAAACAGAATCCACAAATGAAGAACTGTTGTAAAACCGTCTATTGCTTTCATGCATTCCAAGTGTCATCTCTGTCTGACTTGAGTATCTGTGTTTACTGCAGAATAGCCTGCAGAGGCCGAGGATTGAATAGCCCAATAGAGGTCTCGGTCTCTTTTTCCATGAATACACCCCTGTTTTTCCAGGATGATGCTGAGGTAGTCCACGGGCCGCCGAGACGTATATAATCCCTCCAGTATGTTTCGGACCAGCCTTGGGGCCTGGGGCGCTGTGAATGAGTCCTGAATACCTCTGATAAGAACACATCCTTCACACGTCCTGTTGAAAACCATTGCCACCTTAACAGCTGTTTCCTTCTAACTTGTGGGATCAACGGCTCTGTCCACATCCATGGCCTCATTCCAGCAGTAATTATCTGGTGCTTTCTATACAATCAGCACGCTCCTCACTACAACAGACCCACGAAGCACTACACATTGCTGAGAATGCCTTTCCCCAACGAGCTACCCTCCTTTGGCTCGTTGGGGAAAACTCCAACTAGAATCACTTAAAAGTTGACTCGCTCTCTCCGAGGGTCCTTTTGTCTTGAAGGCCCCGAACAGAGGTTGATGCCCCTAAAAACAGACCTCTCAGGATCACATGGACGCACAAACACCTCCACCATCATGGAGTGATGATTGCAGGAGTACATGATGTGACTGAGGTTTTATAATCAAAGTAATGAGTAAAACTGCTTGACTGAAAATTACCTGATCTGAAGTATTTTTGCTGAGATGAGATTTCTGATGAGTTCCTTACTTATTTTTTGAATCTGAAAAACAGAGAGGGTTAGCTTTTTAGTCGAATCCTTTTGGTCATAGGTTTGTGACAAAATTCAAACAATAATCAGTGATCCATGAATAGTCCGTGAATACTTACGGCATTGTCACAGTCTTGGTAAACTTCACTGCTGATAGTGTTGTCAGACGACTCAAACTCTCTGTCCATTGAAAATGATAGGTTCCTCTCTTGAGCAGATACAGGTGTTACAGCTGTTACAATCGTCCACAGAGAAGACCAGCCAGAAACAAGCAAATTAATTTGATTTGGAATACCCTCTGCAGCAGGTGTGGCCAACATGTTGATCGCAAGACGCAGGCATCTTGCCTGTCACTGCTATATTCATCTTTACTTGTCTTTTGATGTTTTCCCGTTCATAAATTTGTATTTTAAAAAATAGAGATGTGCCACATAGTAAATGCCCAGCAATATTGCAATAGTGTTATCACTTTTTTTGAACTGTCCAGGCTTTCCAGGGTTGGCGAGGTTGTCCCTGCTTTCTGAGTTGAGGGTGTGAGACACTCGAAACGTGGGACAGAGCATCGGCTTCGCTGCCGGCCAGGACCACTGGGCGAGTTGCAATGGCAGATTCAGGGAAATGAAAAGCAAAGCACAAAAACAAAGTGAACAGGATGCTGCGATCCAATAGAGAAGAGTTGTTTTTTTCGGAGGGGAAATGGAAAGCTGTTCTTTTTGATATGGCAGACCTCACGGACACATTTTAAAGCTTCAAGCCATGTCAACTAATGTCTGCCACTCTGTATGTGGACACCAGAAGAGGTGAAATCTAAACATTGCCCTTTTCTCAATGACAGACGTGTGGAGGAGTTACTTTGAGCTGCCACGATTGAATTCATGCCAGACCTGTGAATGACTGATAAAGAAAGAGAGACTGTCAGGTATCCCACTGCGGGAACAGTGGCGGGGCAACGCTCGCTAACTCTGTCCAGCCATAGATAAGCATATAAGTTGCCGTTACTGTGGAGGTGCAGGCAGTTGCTGTGCGGCACTTTGTGATGGTGAGCTGTGTTTTTTACCCCCTCATACTAGTTGAGTTGGCCACCCTTTACCGCAGTCTTTGGCAAGATTGTCAACAATAAATTTTGTTCTCATGTTTGGAGACCTGTGATCGGGAAGGTTGTCCGCAGCGTGATGTTGGTCACCGGTGTGGGCTTTGTCGCCGGTGTGGGCTTTGTCCCTGGCGTGGAGTTTGTCGCCGGTGTGATCTTTGTCCCTGGCGTGGAGTTTGTCGCCGGTGTGATCTTTGTCCCTGGCGTGGAGTTTGTCGCCGGTGTGATCTTTGTCGTTGCTTTTTGAAAAAGTCAATCAAAAAATGTTTTTTTATTTTTTGTTCAGTCAACATTCCATGAGCCTCTCCAGGATCTTAATCTAATCCCTTTTTGGCAAAACAGGAGCTCAGATTGTGTTGTGTTTTTGTACTTTTGTTTTTTTATTCTATTGTGTTTGAAATTGGTTGAAAAACTATTTTGAATCAGAGCTGAAATATTTTCTCTATTTTCATCTATCTCTCCTCTTTTTTTTATTTTATCACAGACCTTTCTGTAACCTTCATGTCCTACCTGTTGGAGCAGGTCTTGTTGTTGAGGATGGCATGCTCAGAAGGAGAGAGAGAGGGCAGGAAAGGCAAGAGTCTAGGTGAGACTGACAGGAGGGGCCGTGAATATCGGGACAATGACAGGACAAGCTAGAGAGTTGGTTGACATGATGCAGAGAAGGTGAAGATACTTTGTTTCCGGGAGATCAGGTGGAAAGGTAGTAAGGCGAGAAGCTTAGGAGCAGGTTTTAAGTTGTACTATCATGGTACTGGCAGGAAGAAGAATGGAGCAGGAGTTCACTTGAAGGTAGAGTTTGTGAGGAATGTTCTGGAGGTGCATAGAGTGTCCAGAGGAGCGCGCAGGTAGACTAAATCTTGTATAGACCACATAATCTGAAGGGGATCAGTGACTGCAAAGCAATGTGAGGTGAGAGTGTGGCCAGACAGCGTAGGATGGTGGTTTGTAGGATAAATCTGGTGACAAGAAGGATGAGGAGGACAAAGGTAGAGCAGAGGATAAAGAGGAGGAAGCTGAAAGTGGGGGGGTGTTGTATGGTTCTCAAGGGGGAGTTGAGAAAGGCTGTGGGTGGTTTGGGGGAGGTTCCTCTGGGCTGGACTTCTACAGCTGATGTCATCAGGGAGAAAGTTGGATTGTTGCTCCAAATTATTCTACCTTTCATGACATTCACTGAAAAAGGCCAAAGGGGCAGATGGTGCTGGGAGGAAACTTTGATTCTAAGTTCAAAGTCCAATCTGAATTATATTCACTAAATCATTCCTCAAACCAGGATCACAAACATGTAAATAGAGAATGAATAAATTCAATAGCTGGGTAGAGAAAGGCTCTCCCAAACAACATCACACACAACAATAAAACGAAAGGCTAGGTTACTCCATTCGGGCTTTAGAATGTATCAAAACATTGACAAAAACCTTCAGTTTCCTCCCACAATGCAGGAAGTTCAGTGGAGACTCTAAGAGGCCCACAGTGAGTGATGAGCAAGTGAATGGTAATAGGTAACAGGAAATAATTTTGTTAGGGCTAGAGTCCATCATTGACACTGATCTAACAATCACGGATCTAAATTAAAAATTATTTTGAGAAAATTGTTTTAAAATAGAGACGATATTCTTAATCTCTTTCACTTTATTTTCTTTTTCACCTTTGACATTTCTGTCCTACCTTTGGGAGGAGATGTTGTGGTTGTTTTCATAATAGTTGTACTTTTCGTCTTGGGTGTTGTATGTGACACAGAGGTTGAAGGCATGGATGTTGGGGTTGTTACTGTCCATGAAATATAAAGGTTCAAAATAATATTGATTGAAACAACAACAATACTGATTGACACTGGATGCTGGGAGAAAAAGAAGAGCTCCCATTAAGGCATCAAATTGTTATACATTGGACAACGTCCACAGCAGCAATGATTATGTGAACTGTTTCAATGTACAGCTCTTGTATGCCCTTAGAATAAGGCAAGTTCACAAAACCAATAGACAGCACATGTTTCACATCCACTGAAAAAGGACCAAAGAGCACATAGTGCTGGGAAGAAACTTTGACTCAAGAGTTTCACACTTACTTGGTATGATTTCACAGAACTGTCCATTAGCAGGAATCCCCTTGATGCAGGTGCAGGTTTCTGAGTCGTTGTCGCTACATTCACCGTAGATGTTGCATTTTTCAGGCGGCCATTCGAACCTGTCCTCACACTCACACATATGTTCTCCAGCCGCAGTCGGAGAACACACTCAAAAGAAATACATGGAAAACATTGTAAGGTAAATGTGCTGAACAACACTGAAATAGTGATGACTATACTGGGTAGGATCAAGGAAATAACTCTTACCTGTGGTGGGCTCAATGCTTTCCACTGTTGAAGGTCCAAGTAATGGTAGTGGAAAGTCTAATGTGGACAAAACACTCCTGATCATAGCAATAATATCTTGTGGCACATCATTGGTGGAAAAACGCAGGTCAACGGCAAATTCAATTATCGGCTCTTCTGTGAAAGAATACAAGAGTCCATCACTGACAAATATCTGAATTATAGTCACCGACCAGGTGGCGAGCGGTCCAGGGTGAACTTGGCCTCCTGCTCGATAACAGCTGGTATAGGCTCTCACAGCTTTCTAGAGGCTTTCTATTTCATTTTACCACAGACCTTTCGGTCACCCCCATGTCCTACCTGTTGGAGTTGGTGGTGCTGTTGGTTTTGGTGTCATTGGAGGTTCTGTCTGGAGTGTTGCTTGTGACACAAGGGTTGCTGGAGTGGATGCTGTGCTTGTTTCTATAAATGATGATGTAGAAAAAACACTAGGGTATCATCAAACGTTTGTTTAATATTTTGGGGTTGGAGTCCATCATTGACACTGATCTAACAATCATGGATCCAACGTGACCAAACCCTCACAACCCATCTGTGTCCCTCTCACTCTTGCTTCCTATCTGTGTCTTTATCTCTCGCACTGTCTTTCTAAACCAACTAGTCGAAACAGAAGGCCTCTACTATTGTGCTCATCCGCTGCCTCCAAGTGCTCACTCCTTGTGGAATTCTGAGTTTCTGTAGATCATCTTAAAAAGAGTGGTCCGGACCTGCTCTACATAAAAAGTGTCATGAGACAGCTCTGTCATGATACAGTGCCATAAAGATAAAATCTGACTTGCCCTCTAACCATCCCGATAAGAGTTCTCCACATCTGGAGTCATCGCTGACACCTTGCCCAACTCATTCCCCAGAGTTCAATCCATCTTCTGAAGGGCATCACAACTCCCCTGGTACCTCAGATAACATCGCTTTAGGGCTAGTTTCTCAACCCTACCACTTGCCTTGACTTAGGGTTCAGTTTTTTTTGTCGTTTGTAAGAATTTCTATTCTGATAAAAATATTC
This sequence comes from Fistularia commersonii, assembly GCF_037954325.1. NCBI lineage: Eukaryota > Metazoa > Chordata > Actinopteri > Syngnathiformes > Fistulariidae > Fistularia > Fistularia commersonii. The sequence goes on along the minus strand of NC_141319.1, from coordinate 8,076,562 downwards.
TGAGAAAATTGCTTTAAAATAGAGACGATATTCTTAATCTCTTTCACTTTATTTTCTTTTTCACCTTTGACATTTCTGTCCTACCTTTGGGAGGAGGTGCTGTGGTTGTTTCCATAGTAGTTGTACTTTTCGTCTCGAGTGTTGTATGTGACACAAAGGTTGGAGGCATGGATGTTGGGGTTGTTACTGTACATGAAATATAAAGGTTCAAAATAATATTGATTGAAACAACAACAATACTGATTGACACTGGATGCTGGGAGAAAAAGAGGAGCTCCCATTAAGGCATCAAATTGTTCTACATTGGACAACGTCCACAGAAGCAATGATTATGTGAACTGTTTCAATGCACAGCTCTTGTATACCCTTAGAATAAGGCAAGTTTACAGAACCAATAGACAGCACATGTTTCACATCCACTGAAAAAGGACCAAAGAGCACATAGTGCTGGGAAGAAACTTTGACTCAAAGAGTCTCACACTTACTTGGTATGATTTCACAGAACTGTCCATTAGCAGGAATCCCCTTGATGCAGGTGCATGTTTCTGAGTCGTTGTCGCTACATTCACCGTAGATGTTGCATTTTTCAGGCGGCCATTCGAACCTGTCCTCACACTCACACATATGTTCTCCAGCCGCAGTCGGAGAACACACTCAAAAGAAATACATGGAAAACATTGTTAGGTAAATGTGCTGAACAACACTGAAATAGTGATGACTATATTGGGTAAGATCAAGGAAACAACTCTTACCTGTGGTAAGCTCAATGCTTTCCACTGTTGAAGGTCCAACTAATGGCAGTGGAAAGTCTAATGTGGACAGAACACTCCTGATCCTAGCAATAATATCTTGTGGCACATCATTGGTGGAAAAACGCAGGTCAACAACCAAATCAATTATCAGCTCTTCTGTGAAAGAATACAAGAGTCCATCACTGACAAAGATCTGAAATATAGTCACCGAATCATTTTAGTCAAACCAGGCAGAGCAGAGGGCAAAGTGGTGGAAGCTGAAAAGGGAGGAGTGTAGCATGGCTTTCAGGGAGGAGTTGAGAAAGGGGTCCTGGTGGTCAGGGTGAGCTTCCAGATGATTGACAACAACAGCTAGTGTTATCAGGGAGACAGGTAGAAGAGTACTTGGTGTGTCATCTGGAAGGAAGGTAGATAAGGAGACATGGTGGTGGAATGAGGAAGTGCTGGAGTGTATACAGAGAAAGAGGTTAGCAAAGAAGAAGTGGGATACTGAGAGGACTGAAGAGAGCAGACAGGTGTACAAGGAGATACAACATAAGGTAAAGATAGAGGTAGCAAAGGCAAAACAAAGGGCGTACGATGACTTGTATGCTCGTTGGATAGTAAGGAGGGCTGAGAATGATCTATATCGGTTGGCGAAACAGAGAGATAAAGATGGAAAGGATGCACAACAGGTCCAGGGGATTAAGGACAGAGAGGGAAATGTATTGACAGATGCTAGACGAGTGATGGGAAGATGGAAAGAGTACTTTGAGGAGCTGATGAATGTGGAAAATGAAAGAGAGGCAAGGGTAGAAGAAGTGACTATTGTAGACCACAAAGTAGCACAAATCAGTAAAAGTGAAGTAAGGAAGGCATTGAAGAGGATGAAGAGTGGAAAAGCAGTTGGTCCTGATGATATACCTGTGGAGGTGTGGAAGTGTCTAGGAGAGGCAGCGGTAGATTTTCTGACTAGATTATTCAACAGGATCTTAGAGAGTGAGAAGATGCCTGAAGAATGGAGGCAAAATGTGATGGTGCCTATTTTTAAGAATAAAGGGGATGCGCAGAATTGCGGCAACTATAGAGGGATAAAGTTGATGAGCCATACAATGAAGTTATGGGAAAGAGTAGTGGAAACTAGACTGAGAGCAGAAGTCAGCATTTGTGAACAGCAGTATGGCTGCATGCCTAGGAAGAGTACTACAGATGGAGTATGCGCTTTGAGAATGCTAACAGAGAAGTACAGAGAAGGCTAGACGGAGCTGCATTGCTTTTGTGGACCTAGAAAAAGCATATGACTGGGTGCCAAGAGAGGAGCTCTGGTATTGTATGAGGAAGTCTGGAGTGGCAGAGAAGTATGTCAGACTGGTGCAGGACATGTATGCTCGCTGTGAGACAGTGGTGAGGTGTGCTCTTAGGTATAACAGAGAAGTTCAAGGTGGAGGTGGGACTTCATCAGGGATCAGCTCTGGGTCCCTTCTTGTTCGCAATGGTGATGGACAGACTGACAGATGAGTTTAGACAGAAATCTCCATGGACCATGATGTTTGCAGATGGCATTGTGATCTGCAGTGAGAGCAGGGAACAGGTTTAGGAGTTGGGGGTATGCTCTGGAAAGGAGAGGAATGAAAGTCAGTCGCAGCAAGACAGAATAGATGTGTGTGAATGAGAGGAACTCTAGTGGAACGGTGAGGCTACAGGGAGTGGCTATCAAGAAGTTTGAGGATTTCAGGTACTTGCGGTCAACAGTCCAGAGCAGCGCAGAGTGTGGAAAGACGTGAAGAGACGGGTTCAAGCAGGCTGATATGGGTGGAGAAAAGTGTCAGGGGTACTTTTGAGATTGAAGACTATCAGCTCAGAAGGAAAGGAAAGGAAAGGTGTTCAAGACAGTGGTCAGACCAGTGATGCTGTATGAACTAGAAACAGTGACAATGATGAAAAGACAGGCAACAGAGGGGGAGGTCGCAGAGATGAAGATGTTGAGGTTCTCTTTGGGGGTGACGGGGATCCATAGGATCAGGAATGAGTCCATTAGAAAGACAGTGAATATATTGGTGGATGGATGCTAGAATTGGAGGTCGAGAGGAAGACCAAAGAGAAGATTGATGGACGTCGTGAGAGAGGATATGAAGGTACTTGCTGTGAGGGAGGAGGGTCCAGAGAATAGGGTGAGATCAGGGGGGCCAGACTCAATTTGGTGAAATAAGACAAGACAAGATAAGATGAGATAAGATAAGATAAGCTTTATTAATCGCCATAGGGGATATCAGGGGATATTCTTTTGTCACAGCAGCATAACAGTTATAGAGTCAATAAACATGAATACAAATATAAATAGAAGAGACAAGTAGAAGACAGTTAGAAAATAGCAAAAGACATCCACAAATAAAAAGACAGGAGTGAGAACAACAACAACAACATAAAGGATGAGTCCAGAGGAAAAGAAGAAGACAAAACCAATAGACAGCACATGTTTCACATCCACTGAAAAAGGACCAAAGAGCACATAGTGCTGGGAAGAAACTTTGACTCAAGAGTTTCACACTTACTTGGTATGATTTCACAGAACTGTCCATTAGCAGGAATCCCCTTGATGCAGGTGCAGGTTTCTGAGTCGTTGTCGCTACATTCACCGTAGATGTTGCATTTTTCAGGCGGCCATTCGAACCTGTCCTCACACTCACATATATGTTCTCCAGCCGCAGTCGGAGAACACACTCAAAAGAAATACATGGAAAACATTGTAAGGTAAATGTGCTGAACAACACTGAAATAGTGATGACTATACTGGGTAGGATCAAGGAAATAACTCTTACCTGTGGTAAGCTCAATGCTTTCCACTGTTGAAGGTCCAAGTAATGGTAGTGGAAACTCTAATGTGGACAAAACACTCCTGATCATAGCAATAATATCTTGTGGCACATCATTGGTGGAAAAACGCAGGTCAACGGCAAATTCAATTATCGGCTCTTCTGTGAAAGAATACAAGAGTCCATCACTGACAAATATCTGAATTATAGTCACCGACCAGGTGGCGAGCGGTCCAGGGTGAACTTGGCCTCCTGCTCGATAACAGCTGGTATAGGCTCTCACAGCTTTCTAGAGGCTTTCTATTTCATTTTACCACAGACCTTTCGGTCACCCCCATGTCCTACCTGTTGGAGTTGGTGGTGCTGTTGGTTTTGGTGTCATTGGAGGTTCTGTCTGGAGTGTTGCTTGTGACACAAGGGTTGCTGGAGTGGATGCTGTGCTTGTTTCTATAAATGATGATGTAGAAAAAACACTAGGGTATCATCAAACGTTTGTTTAATATTTTGGGGTTGGAGTCCATCATTGACACTGATCTAACAATCATGGATCCAACGTGACCAAACCCTCACAACCCATCTGTGTCCCTCTCACTCTTGCTTCCTATCTGTGTCTTTATCTCTCGCACTGTCTTTCTAAACCAACTAGTCGAAACAGAAGGCCTCTACTATTGTGCTCATCCGCTGCCTCCAAGTGCTCACTCCTTGTGGAATTCTGAGTTTCTGTAGATCATCTTAAAAAGAGTGGTCCGGACCTGCTCTACATAAAAAGTGTCATGAGACAGCTCTGTCATGATACAGTGCCATAAAGATAAAATCTGACTTGCCCTCTAACCATCCCGATAAGAGTTCTCCACATCTGGAGTCATCGCTGACACCTTGCCCAACTCATTCCCCAGAGTTCAATCCATCTTCTGAAGGGCATCACAACTCCCCTGGTACCTCAGATAACATCGCTTTAGGGCTAGTTTCTCAACCCTACCACTTGCCTTGACTTAGGGTTCAGTTTTTTTTGTCGTTTGTAAGAATTTCTATTCTGATAAAAATATTCTGAGAAAATTGCTTTAAAATAGAGACGATATTCTTAATCTCTTTCACTTTATTTTCTTTTTCACCTTTGACATTTCTGTCCTACCTTTGGGAGGAGGTGCTGTGGTTGTTTCCATAGTAATTGTACTTTTCGTCTCGAGTGTTGTATGTGACACAAAGGTTGGAGGCATGGATGTTGGGGTTGTTACTGTACATGAAATATAAAGGTTCAAAATAATATTGATTGAAACAACAACAATACTGATTGACACTGGATGCTGGGAGAAAAAGAGGAGCTCCCATTAAGGCATCAAATTGTTCTACATTGGACAACGTCCACAGAAGCAATGATTATGTGAACTGTTTCAATGCACAGCTCTTGTATACCCTTAGAATAAGGCAAGTTTACAGAACCAATAGACAGCACATGTTTCACATCCACTGAAAAAGGACCAAAGAGCACATAGTGCTGGGAAGAAACTTTGACTCAAAGAGTCTCACACTTACTTGGTATGATTTCACAGAACTGTCCATTAGCAGGAATCCCCTTGATGCAGGTGCAGGTTTCTGAGTCGTTGTCGCTACATTCACCGTAGATGTTGCATTTTTCAGGCGGCCATTCGAACCTGTCCTCACACTCACACATATGTTCTCCAGCCGCAGTCGGAGAACACACTCAAAAGAAATACATGGAAAACATTGTTAGGTAAATGTGCTGAACAACACTGAAATAGTGATGACTATACTGGGTAAGATCAAGGAAATAACTCTTACCTGTGGTAAGCTCAATGCTTTCCACTGTTGAAGGTCCAACTAATGGCAGTGGAAAGTCTAATGTGGACAGAACACTCCTGATCCTAGCAATAATATCTTGTGGCACATCATTGGTGGAAAAACGCAGGTCAACAACCAAATCAATTATCAGCTCTTCTGTGAAAGAATACAAGAGTCCATCACTGACAAAGATCTGAATTATAGTCACTGAATCATTTTAGTCAAACCAGGATCACAAACATGTAAATAGAGAATGTATAAATCCATTAGATAGATAGATAGATAGATAGATAGATAGATAGATAGATAGATAGATAGATAGATAGATAGATAGATAGATAGATAGATAGATAGATAGATAGATAGATAGATAGATAGATAGATAGATAGATAGATAGATAGATAGATAGATAGATAGATAGATAGATAGATAGATAGATAGATAGATAGATAGATAGATAGATAGATAGATAGATAGATAGATAGATAGATAGATAGATAGATAGATAGATAGATAGATAGATAGATAGATAGATAGATAGATAGATAGATAGATAGATAGATAGATAGATAGATAGATAGATAGATAGATAGATAGATAGATAGATAGATAGATAGATAGATAGATAGATAGATAGATAGATAGATAGATAGATAGATAGATAGATAGATAGATAGATAGAGGCCTTCCCAAACACAAACACAAAATCACATATATTCACTTGTATGCCCTTAGAATAAGGCAAGTTCACAGAACCAATAAACAGCACATGTTTCACATCCACTGAAAAAGGACCAAAGAGCACATAGTGCTGGGAAGAAACTTTGACTCAAAGAGTCTCACACTTACTTGGTATGATTTCACAGAACTGTCCATTAGCAGGAATCCCCTTGATGCAGGTGCAGGTTTCTGAGTCGTTGTCGCTACATTCAGCGTAGATGTTGCATTTTTCAGGCGGCCATTCGAACCTGTCCTCACACTCACACATATGTTCTCCAGCCGCAGTCGGAGAACACACTCGAAAGAAATACATGGAAAATATTGCAAGGTAAATGTGCTGAACAACACTGAAATAGTGATGACTATACTGGGTAGGATCAAGGAAACAACTCTTACCTGTGGTAAGCTCAATGCTTTCCACTGTTAAAGGTCCAGGTAACCGCAGTGGAAACTCTAATGTGGACAAAGCACTCCTGATCCTAGCAATAATATCTTGTGGCACATCATTGGTGGAAAAACGCAGGTCAACGACAAAATCCTTCATCAAATGTTCTGTAAAAGAGTACGAGAAAGCCCATCACTGACAAACATACATATACATGCATACATATACACACCCATTTATTTTGGGCAAACCAGGATCACAAACAGACAAATTCAATCAAGGCTCTACCACTTTCAAGTACATGATAGTATTCTTTCTGTCATACAGAAGGTCACTTTTATCACGTCTCTTGAACTCTCTCTCGCGCACACACTCCGCCTCCTTGTTCTCTCATCCAAAACACATTCATCGCCAGCAAGAAATAACAGACCTCTGAACATTCCGCTCAACAGAACCGCACGGTTGCTACACTGCATATCATTTTCATTGGTACCGGGAAAAAATTTGGGGGTTGGGGTTGTGCAAATTCTGTCATGGTGATGTTGCACTATTTCCTAAGCATATGAGTCATGTCACTTCCTTAAATTCAAAGAATCGTTCGGTGGTCTCCCGATGTCTCTAACGATGAAGAGAATAAAAGTGCTCATTGTGGGAAATGCCCGGAGGGGCCTGTCAAACGACAGCATCATGAATAGCGTCCGCCATCTCCTCTTCTGCCACACGTTTCAATGAACCCGTACTGGAGATCAGGGGTTAAATAATGAGGCAGCCTTGTTCTTTTATTTATTTTGTGTTTTCCTGATTGTCCCTGATTTTGTGGATCACAACAGGAGAGGAGCTCGAGTTTGCTGAGGAATTAGTATTACTATCGACATCATCTAAGTATTTTTGTTTCACCCATATAGTTAAATTCCTTGGTGCCAAGTACAGTGCTACATCTGGCCTCCTCTTCAAGGGAGCTCTACTTTTCTCTTCTCCGTTTGTATCTGCTGTAGTAACAGAAAAAAAAGACACCCCCAACTGCCTTTGCGGACAGCTGCGAAGGTTTCCATCTTAAGGAACAGTCTGGGAACGGCTTTCCTTCAAAGTCTTTTGGCATTGCTGGATCGAACAATCCCTGACCCAACACTGTTCCTGTCAATTATTTCATCATCTGATGATAGTTATTTCTTCCACAGTCTGACGTGCACAAAACTCACTACCAATAGCTTGTTCTTCAATCCTTTCACTTGGTTTGCCTCTATCCTCTTCTCTCATATTTCATATTTCCTCTTCTCTGCAATATTTCATCTCATAGCAGCTACACTGTGCAATATTTCATCTCATCTCATAACACCTACACTACAATTTTCCCTTCTATCATACTATTGTGCACTCCTTATCTCACTTGTTGCTAAGACACTTAAAGTTTTATCACTGTTTACTAAGACACTTTATAGTTTCACTGAGACACTTTATAGTTTATTTCTATTTCTAATTCTGCCTTTCTTTTATTATTTATTACTGTTATATTTTCTGTAACTCTGGCACAGCAATTTCCTTCGGGATTAATAAAGTTGTTCTTATTCTTATTCTCATATGTCTCTTGGTCAGCCGTTTTGCTGCTCGTGGTGCTGCCCTTCAATCCTCCCCCACAGCAATCCACCTACACCTGGTTCTGGCACTGGCTCTGCAGAAGGCAGTAATGCCCTGCGTAGTGGGACATGGGTGTTGTGGGTTGCTGTTCTTTTTTGTTTCGTTTTTAGAACATTTTGTGGAATTGAATGGCAATATATGAATAACAAATACAGTGTGGAGAGTTATACATTTTCTGCTGCAGTTAGGAATTTTTCTTTTTGACCTTCAAGCGCTCACCTCCTTCCTCAGGTGTCAGTGTGACCGGTTTAGTGTCCAGGTCTTGAGTGGCCGGATCCGACTCTAGATGTCCGCAAAAGAAAAAAGAATGAAGTCTACATATGTGCAAAGAGTCTGCCTGAACTGTTGGCTGGAATAACACAGAATCACATCCACTGAGTTACAAATGACACAAGCTGTCGATTACAAGGGGAGTCAGAAGGTTTCTCCCATGTGGCCACGGCTATTGGTTAAATGGCAGAATGTGGAAGGATGTCGGTGGACTTTACTATTCACACAATCATGGAACTATTACACTCGGACTGCTCCGCCACGATTCATATTTATATTCTTATGCACATTTTACAACAGTGTACTCTTCCATCAGCCTATGTGAACTGTTGCACCAATATCTGTCAATAACTTATACTTAATGCATATTATCCTCCTATATCTTTTTTTTGATCCTGTTTTTAGCTTTCCTGCCTAATATCCTTATTTTTAGCGCTCTCTCTTGTTTGGTGGTGTGCACGGCTCTGTTTTCTGCTACAGCAGACCAGAATTTCCATTGGGATGAATAAAGTACGTCTGTCTGGATCTATTTCATCTGACTGCTCCCCTCAGCATCAGGTCGGAGCTGTGGCGCCTGGACCAAACCACACCTGGAGTGAAAGAGGGGTTCAGAGGCTGACTGGCTGTCATTCTACTTTGCTAAACAAAACAAATGCAAAATGGACAATGTTTGCTAGAACCTTGCAAAGTAAACATTATTCTCAAGGTAACATGTTAGTTACTTTCATTTAACATTTTGACACAGGTTCTCATATGTTCTACGGCCCCCATCAGTCTCGGGCCCCTAGAACGGTCATGAATGTTCTAGTGTCCTGACAAAAAATGAGATGACAGATCCTGAATACGAGCGGGGTCGAGTGTCCGAGGAACACGTCCAAATCCATCCGTCGTCGTTTCCAATGACTAATCCGAACCTTAAAGGTCAAACTCCCGGCCACTTTCTCGTCTTTCCTCAGCCTTCGCTCGGCTCTGGCTCTCAGAGCCCAGCTCACGGCTCACGGCCGAGCTCAAATGGCTCACAGATTTGAAGTTTCTCAGGGTTGGAGAGCGAACATGGGAAGGGTCTAATGTTTACAGTGGTCTGCAGGAAAGGAATGGCCCTGCACTCGCCTTTCGATATTACCTTTAACAAGCACAAGCATGGTGGCAGCATGCGTTCATACAGTCATGGCTAAAGGTGGTTAACGGGTCTCACCATGTCCAGTTTCTCGCACATGAACACGTGAGAGTCTAGTTTCCGCAGGTTCCTAGAAAATAAAAGACATCAGATAGAAACATTGCAGCCCATGTAAGACCATTTCAACACGACTGATCATTGTTATGAGCTCTTGTTCTCACCCCCGAAAAGGCATCGTGGAACAGTTCGTATCTCTGGCTCCCCACGTAGAAAAACACCAGAGCCACCACCAGGACTTTGCCGGCTCTCGGGAACCCCATTCTGAGGAGAGACAGGATCCAACCTGTGGAATGAGGAACACAAGAACAACAGGGAAGGAGCTGATTGTTTGTTTTGTCCTCTGCTTTCACTCTGGCCTCCACACACCCCACACTCCACACACACCATTTTCCTGAAACACAACATGTACCTTTACTTATTTTATCTGTATATTTTGTTGAAATGTCAGGGTTAAATGTAGGTTTCTTTTTGTGTTTATGTCCTGCTTCATGGCAGTGATCCTACACTTCCCTCCTGTTGTCTTCTCCTGTAAGTCACTGGTGCCTCTTGAAAAGCCTCCTCTCATGAGGGAGCCATTCTCTGTTGTGAGTCAGTGGGTGGGGAATCTAATCCAAACAAACAATCACAGCGGCACGTTGTTTTCAACTATCTTTCATTTCCTCATAATTCAGGACCGGTAAAACGGTCCACCAAGTCACCAGATGACAAAGCTTGCTATGAAGGAAAATATTCTTGGATTTGGTCCAACAATTTTTGTTCCCGGACAATCTGACAACTGATGGAAAGAAAAATAAGTGACTGAATAAAAGCCTCGGTACTTTCTCGTGGCAAAAATTTTTAACGTGTACAAAGTGAAAGCAGATCCTACCCCAGGAGTGAAATTGGAGATTTTACTTGAAGATTGCTTCCTTGCCCCAAGTGTGTGTGTATACACACACGCACACACACACACACACACGCACATTACTACAGCATATGTACAATATACAAGGAAAACTCCATTCCCATGAAAGAGGTTTGCTGACACCCTAACAATAAGCCCTGGGCTTCCAGGTGACCTGAAGGCCCTTCTCAATGAAAAGAAGAAGGCCTTTGAGTCAGGGGACCGAACACAACTCCAGAGGATATGACGAAAACTCGAACACAGGCACTGGTTTAGCCTCTCCGGCGCTTTCGGTCTGGTTGCTGGAGGACGTGGCGGGTCTGTGGCAGGCGTCAGCAGGGGGTAGGAGAGGGTTTCACGGGGGAAACGACTACAGGCCAATAGCACTGATCGCTCACATTATGAAGGCGATGGAGAGACTGGTCATGGCGAACCTCCAAACGCTGGTGTGCCCATAATAAGACCCCCTGCAGTTCGCATATCAGACCCCTCTAGGTGTGGATGGTGCAGTAATGTATCTGCTTCAGAGGGCTTCCTCCTCCCTGGACCGACACCACAGTCCCTATCATGTTCTTTGACTTCTCCGGCGCCTTGAATACCATCGAGGCTTCAGAGCATCTCATCAGCCTCAACTGTGCAATCTTCCTTCCTTCTCACCACCAGCACTGCAGACTGGAGGTACTGCACTGAATCGTGTCATCTCCATGATTCTCTGAGGATGCAGCCATAGTTCAATGTCTGGCGGATGGCCTAGAGGACGAGTACATGGATGTGGCGGACCAGTTTGTGAAGTGGTTTGAATAATAAAACCACCTGGATCTGAATGTGGCAAAGACAAGGAAGATGGTAGTGGATTTCAGGAGGAACAAGCCTCCGCCCTCTCTGGTCCAGATCAGTGGGACTGACGTGGGACCATCAACTATAAAGGAACGTTACAGGAAAAGACGGAGAACTAAACCAGATGGAGCGATCAATCCTGAGAGGCGAAATCCAAAAGGGGCTGCCCTTACCAGTCTTGGTCTTGGGAGCATGACCAATGGTGTTTGTACAGACCATGCGGCGCATCACATGAAGCTATATCAGAAGAAGTGGCAAGACTAATGAGAACAGGATCAGGAGACTCAGACAACTCGATCAAATACCGATAGATAACAAGAACAACTAGTTTTTGGGGAGCAACATGTATGGAGAGATAGATGTCAAAGAAACTTGAGAGGATGCTGAACAACATGACTGTGTTCGAAGAGCAGAGAGGGATTCGAGTCTTGGGTCAGATCTGCAAGGTCTCCCACTGCGTGAGGAGGAGCGTGTTTTCTTAGGTTAACATTTGAGTTGTGATGTTCACTATGTGGAATGAATTTACGTCCGATGTTTTAGCAAGATACAGCTCGGCACTTTCTTTTCTTTCTTCCCAGAACAGTGTTGGATGGACCGTGTTTTAGGTGGCCCAACCTTCTGATTGGACAAAAACCCTCAAGCATTCAAAGAGACAAGGACTCTGAACGAGGACATCGCCCTGGTCCAGACCGTCCTTGGCACTACCCTGAAATTCAAGATTGCTGAAGACTTACAGCCTGAAATGTTTTTTTTTTCTATTTCAGGGAAAGTCATTTTAAGCAAGGCGACTTCCAATGGAAGGTCCAATGGGTCGACTAGCCTGACTTTGTTTAGATTTTCGCTTCAAGGTTCCTGTGTGTATTGGCCCGTGTAAATCTACAGCATTTACAGAGTCGCCCGCTTTTGGAGTTCAGTATGTGGTTGCCTAAGGCAGAGGCCCCGTCAGAGAATTTTCCTGTCTTTGTTTGATGGCGATTATAAGGAAGTCTGCCAGATGGGTTTTTCCCGCACACAAATTTTGAGAATGCTAATTCTCAATAGTTTTGCCACAGTCAACGAGGTCATAAAGGGGGAGTGTGAGATGGAATAGGTCGGGGGTGTCGCACTCGGTCACCGAGGGCCACATCGGCATAACGGTTGCCCTCAAAGGGGCCACATGGAATGGAAACAGTATGAATGTAGCCAAATATAATGTCAAATAAATGTTTCCCGCAATTCATGCTGATCATGTTTCCCGCGAAGTGACGGCATCCCGCTGTTATATCGCAGTGAATCTGCATCAATGCCATTTTCAACTAATGAAAGTGAGAAATACAAATGATTCCTGAATGTCCAGGAAGAGAACAGTTGATGCAGATGGAAGGCTGTTTCAAGAAAGATAGGAATGCATATGTAACATTTTGGATTTGAATGAGTAATACATTCAGTTATTTAACATGAAGGATGAGCAAAATGACGTGGCGGGCCACATTTGGCCCACAGGCCTCGAGTTTGACACACATGGAATAGGGTTGTACTTTACTGTCCCCAAATTAAGGCAATTGGAAAAAGGTTAAAGGCCCTTTTTCTCGATGCCCCAAGGCTGGGAGAATTGATCACCATCCAACCATCCGTCTGAGCTTGGAGGTTCTTCCAAAAGAAACAGCCCGGATGTCCAGAGGCAGACGGCCGGGCTGGATAACCTGGTGGCGTTCATAGATCTGGAGAGACATTTCCATCGTCAATGTTCCGACAGCGACAATCACACACACATACACATACTTGCACACACACACACATACACACACACAGACACAGGCATGGCAGGAGGCATAGCAGTAAACCTGCTCATCTGGTTCCAGGCACATCTGAAGACTCCACACTGCTCCTCATCACCAAACAACTCTGACAGTCAAGTTGTCCACGATGGAATCTGGTTCTCAGAGAACAACACTGGTTCCCCAACTAGCACGCACACACACACGCACGCACACACACACACACAGCTTTCCAGCTGTACATAATTCATGAAATCTCAATTTGAAAATCCTCACACACACACACACACACACACACACACACACACACACACACACACTTCAGATTGTTTTTCCGCTTGAAATAATTACAATAATATATATAGAAATAATTATAATGTCACGATTGTCAAATAATATCATATGATCACGTCAAACATCGATCGTTCCTCCAAGCGAGATCTCAGAGGAAGCCGATTGCATCACCATGGTAACGACTTGTTCCACCAATTCGAAACGTTCATAAAGTCAAAAGGTTTAATATTTAAACCTTCTAGAAGTAACAACCATCTTGATATCAGACATATTTGCAGGTGACAAATGTTCCTGCTTCAGTTTACAGGGTGATGCATCCAAACGAATGCTTCAACAACATAAAAAGAGCTCAGATAAGTCGTGGATCTTCAGTTATCAGACCAACCTTGAAATGAAAAAGAACAATAAAGGAGAAAGATCTCAACCCTCACCTCGAACTCATGACAAAGTCAGAACGGATGAAGAGCCCTGTTTTACCTGTCAGGGTTTTGCGCCTCCAGAGCCGACTGGCGTGGAGCGTTGGCGCATCGCATCTGCGGTGTTGGCGGCGGCGGCAGCTTCCTGGAATACCTTGCGACTCGTACTCGTCCGGCGAGTTCGGCAACCTCGAGTCTTGTCTGAGTGTATCTCAGGGTTGAGGTGTTTCTCTCTTCCTGGCTCAGCAGTTCTGCAGACACCGTGGGCGCCGCTGGGGAAACAGGATTCCAACCTGCAGCTGTGGATCACTCCCGTAATAATAACACCCAGGACCTCTGTGGC
>NC_141319.1:7995000-8052500 GCF_037954325.1 Fistularia commersonii | reverse complement strand
CGCATCAGGATCCATCGGGATCCATCGGGATCCAAGTCACAGTGAACGTTGTCTCATCTGGAACCGGCTTTGTCTTTTTCACGTCAGATAGAGAAAAATGTCAAATTTGAAAAAGCTCCTGTATCGTGATGGACCGCATCCATTTGCCAAACCCGAGCCATCATAACATCTATAGAAAGAAAACATCTCTTAAAAATGACACCAAACAAGTATGGACACACACACACACACACACACCACACAGATCCAACAGAAAATATGATAAACATGAAGGTGGTTTGAAAAAAGTTCACCCTTTGTACTGAATGTATTTCAACATTTTTTTTCCTTCATTTTTACATTACATTACATCATGTATATATATATTTCTTCTTCTCCCTTTGGCTTTTCCCTCGAGGGGCCTCCACAGTGAATCCACCTTCTCCATCGAACCCTATTCTCTGGATCCTCCTCTCTCACACCAACTACCTTCATATCTTCTCTCACTACGTCCATAAATCTTCTCTTTGGTCTTCCTCCAGACCTCCAATTCCAGCATCCGTCAACCAATATATTCTCTATCCCTCCTCTGTCCATGACCCAACCATCTCAGTCTGGCTTCTCTGACCTTCTCTCCAAAACATCGAACATGTGCTGTTCCTCTGATAGACTCATTCCTGATCCTCTCCATCCTGGTCACTCCCAAAGAGAACCTCACCATCTTCATCTCTGAAATGAAGAATGAACATCTCTGATTCACATCTTTGTTTTTGGCCAAGGTTTGACACCAGAAGCCCTTCCTGACACAACCCCCTGCATGTATCCAGGCTTGGGACCTTCCTTGGGAGCAGCTCGGGGAGACACCGGCCCGTGCCACCCTCAGGCCACATCTTCTACACATACACAGTAGATGAATGGAGAATGAATTCATATCTAAATATAGCGGCTATAGCTGCTAGATAAAGTGCAGAGCGTGGGAGAGTGTGGAAAAGAGGTAAAGAAACAGGTTCAAGCAGGTTTGAATGGGTGGAGAAAACTGCAGGGGTTCTATGAGATAGAAGAAGATCAGCCAGAAGGAAAGGAAAGCTGGAGGAGATGGTGGTGAGATGATCTACAAACACTGACAACGACTAAAAGACAGCAGGCAGAGCTGGAGGTTGCAGAGATGAAGATGATGAGGTTCTCTTTTGGGTGACCAGTATGGAGAGGATCAGGAATGAGTTCATCAGAGGAACAGCACATGTTAGATGTTTTGATTTTTTGGAGAGAAGGTCAGAGAAGCCAAGCTGAGATGGTTGGGTCCTGGACAGAAGAGACACAGTGATATATTGGTAGATGGATGCTGGAATTGGAGGTCTCGAGGAAGAACCATAAGAAGATGGATGGACTTCATGAGAGAGGATATGAAGGTAGTTGGTGTGAGAGAGGAGGATCCAGAGAACAGGGTGAGATGGAGAAGGTGGATTCGCTGTGGAGACCCTGAAGGGAAAAGACCAAAGGAGAAGGAGATCTTTGCTCTCCACTTCCTATCTGCTGTCAGTGGTGCCTGGCAGGCAGGAGGAGGGGAGGTGGTGGAGATGGTACGATCTCTGAAACTAACTCCTCTATGCGGGTTGGAAGCAGCAGGAGGTCATGTTGGGGATGAAGGTGGTGGTTGATGAAGAAGAACGGCTGTTCATAAGTTCTCAATCCGTACAATTAAACTTTACACAAAGACAAGCTGGTTTCTGATCTCCATTCATTGTGAACCCTCTGTTCTAGGTGTGTGTGTGTGTGTGTGTGTGTGTGTGTGTGTGTGTGCTTGCGTGTGTGCATGTGTGTGCGCCATGTGGGGTCCAAAGGTCAAACCTGTGTGTTCCAGCTTTGACTGGGATCCAAAGCAGACATGATGTTCCTCACAATGTCATCCTGCAGCTGTGCTCTGATGTTCTGCTCATCTCGGCTGGAGAACGTTCATTCTTTGGAACCTTTGTGGGAGAAAAACATGAGGAAACGCAAAGATACACACCCACACACACCCACACACACACACACACACTCACACACACACACACACACACACACACACACACAGACACACACACACACAAACGCACTCATTTGAATCCAATCATCTTTTCTCCTCATGCCCCACCGTCTGATTGGATGATCAGGCTGATAATTGATTACGGTCGGTGGCTGTGAGAAGATAAATATTGTCCCAAAGCCAATGTTCTGACCCAGAGGAGGAGGGACACTGCTGAGGAGACGTCTGACCTGGTGAGGAGCCTTCAGAAGGTAAACCTAGAGAGAAGTTCACATCTCAGTTACTTTCTCCTCAGGAAATCACTGCTCTGTCGTGACTATGATGAACATCTCCACCAGGGTGGATCTTCCTTTCAGAGCCTGGGAACCATGGGACCGGAGACGTCCTCCAACTGGACCGGTGAGATGACGCACCTCCATCCCTGCTACCGCATGCAGAACGCTTCTTACGTGTTCACCAGCGCCCCTTCCATCTCCTGCGTCCTGGTCTACACCATCCTGGGCTTGTTGTCCGTGGTCACCACGTGCGGGAACCTTCTGGTGATAGTCTCTATCCTGACCTTCAAGCAGCTCCACACGCCGACAAACTACCTCATCCTCTCCCTGGCCTTCGCCGACCTGCTGGTGGGGGTGTTGGTCTTTCCCTTCAGCATGGTCTTCACCGTGTCCTCGTGTCTGGACCACAGCGACGTGTTCTGTCAAATCCGAGACGGCCTCGACGTCACGCTGTGCACGTCGTCCATCCTGAACCTGTGCTGCATCTCCATCGACAGGTTCTACGCCGTGTGTCGCCCTCTGACCTACAAGACCAAAGTCAATGTCCAAGTGTCTTCTCTCATGATCCTGGCCAGTTGGGGCGTCTCTCTTCTGATCGGAGTCTGCATCATCATTGCAGGCTTCAGCCAGGCAACCTGTGAGGACGTGTGCTCCGTAGACGCCGTGCTGGCAAACACCACGGGGCCCGTGTTCTCCTTTTACCTGCCGACCATTATTATGGTCTGCCTCTACCTGAAGATCTTTCTTGTTGCCCAGAAGCAGGTGCACAGACTCCAGAGCAGCAGGTCTGGACCAGCGGTCAGCAAGATGGAGATGAAGGCCACCAAAACGCTGGCCACAGTCATGGGCGTCTTCCTCCTGTGCCTGATGCCGTACTTTCTGTGTCTGGTCTTCCAGCCGTTGTTCTCCAGGCCGCCCGCCGTCTCCATGACCGAGACCCTCAACTGGCTCACGCTGTCCAACTCCACGCTCAACCCCTTCATCTATGCCTTCTTCTACAGTTGCTTCAGGTCCGCTTTTAGAAGGATCGTGACAGGAAGGCTGTTCCGAGACGGATCTGCCGATTTAACGTTCTTCTGACGAGCTCACCAGATGGCGAGAAGACACTTTCCGTTTCTCGTCTGTCCCAGTCGGCGATGCGGTTGCCAGGCGACGGATGAAAGGACGAAGCTCACGGGACGCCTGCGGGACAATCGCGTGACAATTAAACGTGCTTCGTCCAGAACACGCTTTGTCCTTTTCATCTGAATAGGAGATAAATAAATGATAAAAAACAAAACTAAAAAAGGGAAAAAAAAATAGCTTCCAGTGTTTGTTTTGCAACGTCACACACCTCCATTCCTGCTGCGGTGCAATACGAGCTCTGGATGTCTGTAAATGGGACTTTTATACTTTTAAACCCATAAAGAAGGAAATATGGTCATATGGTAGAAACATGTGTGTATATGTATAAAAAAAATAAATAAAGGGAACACTTAAAAAACACATCCTAGATCTAAATGAATGAAATATTCTTATGAAATACTTTGCTCTTTACACAGTTGAATGTGCTGACAACAAAATCACACCAAAATGATCAATGGAAATCAATTGTATCAACCCATGGAGGTCTGGATGAGGAATCACACTCAAAATTAAAGTGTAAAAACAAACTCCAGGCTGATCCAACTTTGATGTAATGTCCTTAAAACAAGTCAAGATGAATCTGTGTTGCTTCCTGAGTGGACACTATGATTTCATACAAGTGGGATTGACTTGGAGTTACATTGTGTTGTGTGTGTGTGTGTGTGTGTGTGTGTGTGTGTGTGTGTGTGTGTGTGTGTGTGTGTGTGTAGTTCTTTAATTCAGTGGGTGAATTCATAGCCAAATACGCCTTTGGGTTCCACTTCCTATCGGCTGTCATCTGTGACAATGAGCAAACTGTGATCTTTGGATAACCGACTCACTGAGAGTCAACAACATGAAGATCCGTCTCACTTTCTCATGATCTTATCTTGTGGGGGCGGCGAGAGAGAGAGCAGAGAGACAGAGAAGGTGGTGGGAAGGAACAAGAGAAAACAGAGAGAGAGAAATCATTTGGCGGTGGAGGGAGGGAGAGAGAGAGAGGCAACAAGCCATGGCAAAGCACAGCAGGAGAGTGGACCACACTGTATCTCTTGATGGAACCAGAAGGTTGAAGTCGTCTGTTCTACCATCAGTTCCAAGGAGTAAGAGAAGAGGAGCAGAAGTGGTAACCACCTGATGTCGAGGAAATTCGGATAGTGGTGACGCCTTGAGGATACGCCTCCCGAAGCCAGTGTGTGGTGCAGGTGTAGGGCGGTATCGGTCCACTTAAATTGGACGAAGAAGTGTTACGCTGCAAGGGGACATCTTTCCAGAAGCTGAGGACAGCTACGAATACCTTG
This sequence comes from Fistularia commersonii, assembly GCF_037954325.1. Taxonomy (NCBI): domain Eukaryota; kingdom Metazoa; phylum Chordata; class Actinopteri; order Syngnathiformes; family Fistulariidae; genus Fistularia; species Fistularia commersonii. The sequence goes on along the minus strand of NC_141319.1, from coordinate 8,047,815 downwards.
GCAACCGGCAGGACGTCAATCACCGTTCAATAATTAACCTGCAAAGAAGAACGTGATGATAACAAGATCCAAGCGACACATGTGGAACAAGTGAAACATGTTGCCTCCAGAGTCTGGATACTCCCTGGTTCAGAGAGGCCGGCCCGGTTCCTCCCCGCGGGCTCCAGACTCGACCGCGACGTCTTCTCACGTCAGTCAGGAAACACGTGTCCTGTACGACGGGCCGCTTCGTCTTCTGAGTGTCAGATAGATGAAGTACAGTAAGAGGACTTTCAAACAAGAGCCCCTCCAAAGTCCAGCACCATCAGACTGTGTGCTCTGAGGAGGACGAGGGAGTCCAAGGACCAGATCCACACACAGAACGAGACAACCGAGGTCCAACGTGGTCCACAAAAACGAGCTGCCTCAAGGTAGAGGTACCAAGCACCCGATGAAGGCATCTCAGCTGCCTGAAGTAGAAAATGTAGGAAATGGGAAAACACTGGCATCATTTTGTCACAGTAACTTTGGCAGAAGTTCTGAGAAGATGCCGAGCCTGAGAGGACCAGATTGTTCAACAGTGACAATGTTTGATGCAAAAAGAGATGCGTTTACAGAACTCAACCAGAGTAGGAGACCAGAACCCTGAACTTGAGAATACTAGACCAGAGTAGGAGACCAGAACACTGAGACTAAAATGTGTTTTATTGCTGGAAACATTGGATGGAAGTCAATCAGCAAGGCACTCTTAACATACTGATTCTGGTGAAGCGAGAAGAACTGAAGAAGATCCGGCTCCAGTCCGTCGGCATATGAAAAAACACCCGTAATCACATTCGGACTCCGTAACTCGTAAAGCTCGTGCAAAATCGCCCCGTTTCTCCACCTTCTTCTCGTCCGTCCATGAAGACCTGAGTCACCATCCCGTCACCTGCTCTTTGGTTCCAGCCAGCTTAGATCCATGCGGTTTCTTCACGCCTTACGACCCAGGATCTTCACCGGACCTCTGTGTTTGATGCAGGTGGGGATGTGCATTTTATTTTCTACTTTTTGTTTAATCTATGAGAGAAGCTGAAGATACATTTCCACTGGCCTGTGAAGACACAGGATGGTCTTTTCTTCCTGGGTGACACCAGCTCCAACTCCAACCTCTCCATAAAGTGCTGAGTTCATCCTGATAATGTCATAATAGATCAATATTACCGGCGGGAGAAGAACCTCCATCGTTCTTCTGACGCTTACCCTGCTCTCCTGGACGGACCTCCGGTCCACGGCTGGGCCACGTGCACACGGGCACAACATTCACCCAATCATTCAGGGCCGTTTTACCATTTTTTTTTCCCAGTGAAACTGCAGCAAGTTTTTGGTCTGTGGGAGGAAACCCAGGCAGACTCGGGGAGAAGGTCCGCCGTCGGTCTGAGAAGCTCAATGTTCTCCCTTCTTTTACCTTTTTAAAAAGACTTCATCTACAAATGTAAATCCAGTCATTATCTCTGCACAGATGGAGGGTCAGTGGAAGTTCCCACACCACCGAGGAGGGAACACAAGTCAGCTGACAGACACACACATATACACACACACACACACACAGACAGACTGACAGACACACACATATACACACACACACACACAGACAGACTGACAGACTGACAGACACACACATATACACATATACACACACACACACACGCGCACACACACACACACACACACAGACAGACACACACCTACACACAGGACAGACAGACAGACAGACACAGACAGACACACACACACACACACACACAGACACACAGACAGACAGACACATATAAACACAAACAGACACACACATATACACACACATACACACAGATAGACTGACAGACACACACATATACACACACACACACACAAACACACACAGACAGACAGACAGACACACACACACACACACACACACACAGACACACACACATACATACACATACACATAGTTTCTGCTAGCGGGCTACAAATGAGATGTATTTGGTCTTTCCCAGAGGGATCTCCAGGTGTGGAGCTGCTGTAACTGTTGGACCATCAAGGAACAGGATGAAGGCTTTCAGAATCTAGTCGCTTCTTCACTCTTGAAAAAAAGGCCAGCGTTCACTTCACTCGTTTGCGAAGAAGCTTTTTGTTGTGTGTTTTTCTCGAGTATCACGGGCCGGTTGTTACTGAGCGTTAGCTCCTCGGCGTGTTCTTCTGTTCTTCTGTTCTTCTGCTCTTGGTCAGGGATGGAAGATGAGCGCCGGCGCTGTAAAGCGACACCGGCAGATTGGGTGCCGTGTCTGACAGGAATCGACGCAAACCCGCCGCTCCTTCCGACATCTTACGTCCCGATGTGTCACTCGGTCGTGACGTCGTACTTCAGTGTTTCCATGGCAACTTGGAAAGACATTCACACGGATCTGCTCTGAGCATCGGGCGCATCAATGGTGAAACACGAGATAAAGCTAATTGTTCAGTGGTGAAGCCGAAACGTGGGGAGTATTAGATCGTCCAAGGAGCACGGGAAGGAAGCAGCAGCTCGTCCTCTCAGGTGCTCGTGTAGGACTCCCAGGAGACCCCGGGGTTACCGGAGGTCGCAGCCTCCGACATGCGATAGACATCTGAAGGACAAACACACCGTCGCTTAGAAAGCTACTCGAAATCGGTTTGTAGATTCAAGCGAAAGATAGATGGATAATAAATCTATCATTGTAAAAAAAACACAGCAAAACTTACATCTTCTTCCACGTAATCTGTTGAACAAGTCTAATCCACTTGAGGAGGGGGTAGCGGTACTCTGTAATAACACGTGAACACGTTTAAAACATGTCTAACTGAAGGAGGTAGGTGAGTTAAAACACACTGGTTCGGAGGTTCGAAGCTCACCCTTGTCGGATTGGAACCGGAGCTTGTCGACGGAGGCCCTCTTGATAGCAGAGCTCGGATCTGAAGGCACAGGAAGTTCACGTCAACTTCAGAATCCATTACCCTCAATCAGGAGAGGAACCCTCGAGGCCCTTCTCCACCACACAGTTCCAACACCTCTCCAGCGGTGGCTGGGGTGGTGCTCCGTTATTTCGTAGAACCTCCCGCATGTTTGACAGGGTCGTCACAACACGGTGGTATCAAACTGCTGACGTGGTGTTCAAAGTGACTCCAAGCGCACGGACGGCCGAGGATGTGGAGCCGAAGGTCGCCTCGCCGCAGTCTTCTTGTCACACAAAGCCAGAGAAGAGCCAGCGGGGGCTACAGGCGGCCGCCATGCTAACATGTCAGGCTTCGGTAGGCTTTTTTTTTTCTTTTCTTTAACGCCAGGGCTGTTCCTTTTACAAAGCAGCGCATTCAGTGACTACATTCTCTGGCCGGTCAGATGCCGGCAGTCTGTTGACATCATGTTTTCGGATCAACTCAGCTCACTTGGTTCCTCACCAGAGTCGCGATTCAAAACATGCTTGCTACCCGCTGCTAAAGAAGTACCAGGTAGCAGGTACTTTTTTTCTGTCCCTGATGGAATCCCAGAAAAAGCCCAGTTGAGTTGAGTCCATTTGGAACTGTTTCCTGGACAAAACAATCTACGGATCATTCTGGAGTTTATAGTCTGATAAACAGAGTAAAAAATTTAGCAAGTACCTTCTCCTCTTTTATCATAACAGCAAAGAAATTTTAACTTCCAAATCATGGATCAAGTGACGTTAGAGTGTCACTGATAAAAGAGCCGAAGAAAATGGAGATTTGGGGCTAATCTGTCAGAAATGAGAGAGGAGGTGAGACTGGCGGGGTTAGCGTGACACAGAACTGGCAGGGGAAGCATTGCATAGCTCCGGCAGGGTTAGCGTGACACAGCACTGGTGGCATGAGTGGCCTGTTTGTTTCTATCTAGAGAGAGGTTTGCTTGTTTGCGAGCCTGAGTACAGAAAGTTTCAAAACTTTGTCATTGACTGTTTGTCTGAGAATTCAAAGAGTCACAGGGTTTCCCTTCGCAATAAAAGGTTGGCTGGAGAGGAAACCAGGCCATGTATGTACTAAGAGACCCGATTCAGCACAAGCCTTTGAGCGACATTAGTACGACACCTCATCCTTAACTTGGACAGAAAGAAACGAACAAAGCAGTGGAACATGGACAGAATGGGAAGTGGACCTTCCGATTCTCCACACTTTTATCTGCTTGGTCTGCAATATTTTATCAGTCAAGAAGAGATGCCGGATTAAATGACTCTATCTTCATCCAAGAAGCAGTGGACTGACCGGGACGCTAACAAAGGAGAGTTCTAGTCTCCCCCTCCACGAACAGCATATGAGTTTCACATCATTGTATCAAGGAGCAAATAGCAAGTACAACACTAAAAACCTGCCCTGTAAAATGAGCTCTAATCCCCAACACCAGTGATGGAACTAGCTGGTCAACTGGGATCCAAACATCTATTGTTGATGAGAATGAACTTGTACTTTCCCAACTTTACTGTCCTGCGTCTGATATTTTCTGAAGACCATCCGAGTCTTACTTACAACTTCTTGTAAGTCGCTTTGGAAACAAGCATCTGCCAAATGACTGTAATGTAATGTAATGAGTCAACTTACCCTCGAATCAAAGAGTGTCCCGAACAGCAAGATGAAGAAACCCTGAGGGGAAACAAAGACATCACATTATTTGGTCATCAAACAGACTCTTTTCTTCAGTCCAGAAAATGGAATTTGTTGGATCGATGAAAGCAAAATTCCAATTCCATTACCTGTAGTGAATTGAAGAAGGCAAAGGCAACGTGGACTCCTTTGTTTGACGATGACACCATCGTTCCAACTCCCAAAGACCACGTGAGGCCAAACAAAGGAGTTAAAATGATCACGCATCTCCCGAGAACAAACACCGTGTGCCTTTCGTCCCTTTGGACTGCGTCTCCCACTCCCCTCCTCACCATTTTGAGCAAGACCACAAAAATGATTAAAATGTTGATGAAAACTATGGTCAGTGCGGGTATCACAAAGGCCAGCAGAGCCTTGGTCTCAGTCCAGTTCAGCCAACAAGCGTTGCATCTCTGGATGTACCCGTCTGATTGCGCTGTAACAGCGACAGTGAGAGCAGCTATGATAACCGGGCCCCCGTAGCCTAAACTGAAGCCAATGGCCAGCATGGTTGACTTGGACATGTGCGAGAAGACCATGACCGTCCGGTAAAAGAGCAGGAGCCCTGACACCAGCATCCAGAAGAAGAGAGCAAGGTAGAAAAAGTGCATGAAGAATGTCGCTGTGCTGCACGGTCCGACCGGGACTCTGTGGTTCTCGCCCGGGTTTTCGGCGGAGTTCTTTGCAATCGAGGCGCCAATAATGAAGCAAATGTCTGCAACCAGCAGAGACAGGGCCGTGTTCACGATGGCCACGTGACGCATGAAGGCAGTGCTGTTCTTGGTGATGGCTTTCCACACGTACCCTTCAATAATGAGACATATAACCAGGCTTCCCATAGATATCCCGACGCCGACGTACGTGATGACATCCAGAGCTTCTCTTATCGATGGAGGCACGTCCGGTGACATCAAGACAGAGAACGAGGTGAGATGGTGGCAGGTGCAGGTCACCTCATTCTTTGCATCGGGCTCAAACGTACAGCCCTGGTCATCCCAGGCGCCGAAGTTGTCTGAGAGGGTAAAGTTCCAGAAGACACACTGCGGGTTCAGCACCAGCGAGTCGTTCAACTTGTCGTAACGTAACGAGATCTCGGGAATATCCTCCGATACTTTGACGAGAACAACGGCTGCGTTGATCACGTTCTCTTCGGCGGTTCGATTGTCGTCGACGCTGCTGTTCCTGGGGGGCATCACGTTGTTCAGCGTGGGGAGGACGATGGTGGTCAGACTGACGTTGACAAAGCCGGTGGTTGGAATTTCAATGGTCACACCGCCGAACAGGTCTTCTTTGAAGGAACCGTTGAATGTGGTCCTGTTGAGCAGGATCCGTTGGGTTTGGATGGAAAACTCCCCGTCCAAGCGCTCGGACAGCGTTTCCAAAGAGCCCAGTAGTTCCGAGCTTGTATTGAGGGCTTGATTACCGTTCAGGATGTCCCAGGATTCTGCTGCGTCACCTCCAATGATGACATTGACCGTTTCCAGGACATCCTGAAGAAAAAGACATACATCCTGTTCAGGGTCTGTACCCAACTCAAAATCCACATGTGCTTTCCACACGGGATGGACCTCACCTGCATGACAGTTTCATTAACGCTGCTGGAAATATTGGAGACGGTGCCCAGGATTTCAACAATGGCCGAAATACTGGCAGACGAATTGACAACCTTCTCTTTGTCTCCCTGGACAACACCGGTGAGATTCTGCACAAATACCGGGACCTTTTCTCGAACTAAATCCTGAAACAGAAAGGTGACGTCGCATCGATGAAGACCATCTCTGTCCGAGACCATGTGAATTCCTTGTTAGACCGTGTAGACCGGGACACCAACGAAGACCAACGCTGGCTAGGAGCTCAGATTTGATTGGCGTTATTGTGAAGTAAAACTGAAGTGTGTGTTATACATGTGGGCACAGGCGTACACCAAACACACACACACACACACACACACACACACACACACGCACACGCTCACCTCTGACTGAATCAATAGGTCTTTCAGTTTGACAATGATGCACTTATCCTCGGTGAGTTTCCACTCTCCGTCGGCCTGACAGACCGCCGTCCGGTTCCCCTCCTCGCCTTCACCGCAGGCTATCGTCGACGTGTCACCTTCTTGTCCTTTCCCAAAGTGCTCATCGGCACACGTCGCATCTGAAGAAAGAGAAATTTCTATTTGGACCACGGCATCCAGCTCTGAAACCCACGCACGTGCGACTTCAAAATCCGCTCCTACTCGCGTTAAAGATGTTCAGCGTCGACGTGGCTCGAAAAGAATCCGGTCGGACGACCCTGCAGGTGAAGCTTCGGGCCCGCATGTCCGATCCTTCGCACGAGCTGAGCACAAAGTCATACACGATGCAGTACATGTCTTCGGTGCGCTCGATTTCTGGGAGGACAAAGCAGATCTTCCGTCATCGGTGCGGTTCCTGACCAGGGTCGGGACGTCAGCGGCGGTGACTCGTCCTCACCCGAAAGTAGCTTTGCTGTGCCGTTAAACCACTGGACTTCATACTCGGGCTGCACGCAACAGCGAAGAGGATGTTTGACTCCGGCCTTGCACTGAATGTTAACTTTACCTTGCACTTGCAAAATGGGAGCCCTTTTGATGTTGGCTCCTGTCACAGTACCTTCTTGGACAAAACTGGTTAGGTTTCCCAGAAGGATGCATTGATAAGGTCCTGTTAACGAGACACTTTTATTAAAAAAAAGGTTCCTGCAGGGGATATTTTTAAAGGCACAGGTAAAATCCCTGTCTGCAGGTGGTCAATATGCTTGACGCTGGACTTCAAACCCAATTTTTCTGGTATCAACTGAACTGATTGGCATCCAAAGGATCTCTTGCCTCGAACACACTAAACATCAACAAAAAGTACAGCTGTTGTCTGAAAAGTATATCATGGCCAAGCAGCACTCGGTCACAAAGTCACACAGCGAGTCTCTGACATACAAGCATACCGCACACAGATTTGGGCCGTATGTATCATGTCAGACACGTGTCTCGGGAACCGAGGCCAAACTCAACACACGGCAGCCATTTCAGGTGGTCTTTTGTCCATTTGACTTTTCGACGTTTTCATTATCTCTCTATACATATATGATGTAATATAAATATATATATACATATATATATGTACCAGCGGATCGGCGATCAGTCAATTATAGCCGCAGTCTAACGAGCACACGAGTGTGAACTGGCAGAAAAGGAATGTTTGGACTACATGTCTTGGAGACAGATGTCAGCGTGGTGTGTGTAGCTCTGACCATCCAAAAAAACATCTGTAAATATTGTTAGTATTCCATACTTATCAGAACATAGTCAGTGCACGTATTTGTCCACGCAGACATGGAGGTATTTCTGCTGAACATTTTTTTGATGGAGCTAATATGTTGTGTTTACAAAAAGGAGAAGACATTTCAACCGTCGGTTGGAGTGACTGCCTTGCACCAAGGAGCTTCTCATCAGTTCTTTAAGTTCTACGGTTGCTCTTGTTGAATGATGACAGTTGTACGTACCCATGTCAGCAGGGATGACATTTCTAATGGTGAGGCTGGACGTCTTTCCAGAAGAAATGATCTCGAATCTTTCGCTGCTTTGAATCCGTTGTTCATCGAAGCTCCACTCGGAGCCGAGGATCTCTTCGACGTCGATGTTGGGAGGCCCACAGGTCAGCGTCATGGTCTGCCCCGTGTAGGTGAGGGAGGGTGAGAGCTCCAATGGAATTTTACCTACGGAGACGATTTCATTCCGTCAGCAGCGAAGGAACTCGGGTAGCCAATAAAAGAATGAAACGCTCGTTTTAAGAACTTACTGCTGAAACTTGTATTTACAGACCCGATCACGGGCGCCACAGACTGCAGGGCCTCGGGGAGCCGTTTGTTCACCCCCACTATTTCATCCGAGTTCCTGTCTGTTGTCTGAATGACAAACTTTGTAATTACACTTCCTGGGCTGGGAGAAATAACATGAAAGAATTCGGTGAAGGGACTCGTGGACTTCCTCTTCGATCGATCTGCTATTTGTCTTGATTACCTGAATCCAATAATGAAGACTCTGATGAAGCCACGGATCTTTCTGTACTGCTCGTCCAGCTGCAAGAGGGGATGACCAATGAAATCGCAGCTGAGCCGAGTCAACATCATGACGCGCTGAAGGTTTCACGACAGGCGTACCACTTTGATGATCTTCCTCTCCAGATCCTTATAAACTGGACTGGAGGCGTTGCTCATTCCTGGTTTGAACTCCATGTCCAACTTGATGGACAATTCCCAATCAAACCCTGGTATTGGAAGAAAAAGCACAAGGAGCTTTGACGAGGCCAGAAGACAGCGGTGGATACGAGGAGACACGAAAGCAGAGCAAACAGAGACATTAGTAGAGTGAGGCAGAGTGGAGGACGGAGACTGGAAGCAGGGTGAGGTGATCTCAAGTGTTAGCCTGGCTCCTCTGAGGTGGCTACCTAACTTCGCTTTCCTGACTATTTCTGTTTGACCGAAGTAGGCGGGACGAGCTGTGACATGAAGCTCTGCCGCGCCTCGTTCACGATGCGACACGTGAAGCGTTGGTGTTCGTAGAAGAACCGGCTGCCGAACCCGCTTTCCCTTCCGGTGAAGACCGAGAGGAACCCAGAAAAACGAAAGCAACTTGTTGTGTCGATTCCCTGGGGGGTAAAGTCCCATCTCCTCGTCAATGACGGCACTCTTCATCCTCATCTCAGAACAAGAGGAGACTCTGTATTCCGGTAGGACTTGGTGACTCCACATACCCACTTTACTCACGAAAGGTGACCTTTTCATTTATTCATGAATGAAAACTGTCAAATGAACGAATGGCCACATTGACTGAAACCCTTCCTGACACAAAGCTGCAAATAAAAAAAGCTCAGTTTCCATCTCCAGTCTCCTGCCACTGTGTCTAAGATGAAGACTCATTTCAGCGCTAACAGCTAACAAAGAAGCCTGTTGCAATAATCCAGGCTTCAAGGGCACAAAATTTAAAACTGTATATACGGTGCCTGATATTCATGGCGCAATATCCATAGCTCACAGCCGTTTCAGAAAGAAATGCCAAGATTCCTTGCAACAGGCTTGATCAATTCCAGCAGCCACATAATTGCAGAAATGGTTTTCCTGGTGCTGGGATTCTGTGATCAAGGGAGAAGGATGTGTGTCACGGTCCAGATCATTGAAGACAGAAATACTGATACCTTTAAAGTCCCATCCGTGACATAGAAAAGGGGTTGATCTAGAGCAACTAGAGAGCCCGTGTCTACACATCTACCAGGCAGATTTAGCCTCAGGTCAGCTTGAAGTAATCAGTCCCGGGGGAAGCATGTGTAAAGGAAATAATAGTGGGCCCATAATCAACCCCCGAAGAACACCATTCTTGATAGAGGACATTGTTGCTCACAGAGCGACATGAAACTCCCGAATCCCATTGCAGTGCTGCACCACCAAGCGCTGCCCAATGTGGTGTACCTGTCACAGCTGCTGTGCTTGTTGACGGTGTATTTGAGGGGACAATCCTCAAAGTTGTAGCCATGGTGCTGGTGAGGATTTTAACTGTGGATTCAGTGTGTGGGGCAGTAGCTCTGGTAGCTTGGGTACGAGTTGTTCTCTGGCTACCTGCACTATTTGCTGAGGTTGTTGAAGAAATATGAGATAACTCTGTGGTGGTTTCAGGTTTAACTCCAGGTTTGGTCCGTGTGAGGACAGTAACTTTGCGAGTGCTAGTCTCCGAGCTCTTTTTGGTTGTGAACGTTACACTGGTGTTTGCCGTGGAAACAGGATGAGTAGTATAGAAAGTTTTACCGGTAATGCTTTGAACAGTGGGTGTAGTCGTGGTGGGCACAAGGGCTGTAGCAGGGGTGGATCTGATATGACCTTCTGGAGTGGTTATTAGGGTTGCTGGAGGGGTACCAGACAAGGATTTAGTAACTGTTGTGTTAACTCTAGGGCTGGTCATGGTGGGGACAGTGGTTGGACCAGTTGTAGCCTCCGTGTTATTCATTGTGAGAGCCTCGCTACTGTTTGGTGGCACACCTGATGTGGAATCAGAGGATTCTTTGTTACTTGCGGTGGATGGGGTCATATTATTTCTGGGCGTGGTCAAGGTGGCAGTGGGGGTTGTATCAGGTATAGCCTCGGTACTAATGTGTGTAAGGACTGTGGTATATTGTGATGGAGTAGCTGATGGGGAGTTGGAGGACGTCGCATTCACTGTGATGGAGGTTGTGTCTTTAATTCTAGCTGTGGTCGAGGTGGGAGCAGTGGTTACAGCACTGCTTGCCCGGATTCTTGTCGTTGCAAAGGTTTCAGTAGTGTTCGATGGAAATGTTGAAATGGTAGCAGAAGTCGTACGAGTTGAGGTGAAGGTCGCTCTGTTAATTGGAGGTGTATTGGAGGGTGGGACAGCGCTGGGGGTTGGACTGGTATCTGGTGTGGAAGTCTGGCTGGTATCTGCTGGGACTGTTGGGGGGATACTAGAAGAGGTTGAACTAAAATGGGGGGCGACTGTGGAATTCAATATGGATGTGAGTGAGCTGTGGATGGCGGTGGTATCGGCAGTAGCCTCGGTACTCATCATTGTGAGGTTTGCTGTAGTATTTGATGGAAACGCTGATGTAGTAGAAGTTGTACTAGTTGGGTTGTTAATTGGAGGTGTATTTGAGGATGGGACAGTGCTGTAGGAGGTTGGGGCGGTATCTGTTGGGGGCGTACTCGAAGGGGTGGAACTAACTTGGGGGCCGGCTGTGGGGCTACTTGTAGGTGCATTTGAGCGGGACACTGTGGGGGTGTCAGCCGCATCCTCAGTACTGGTCATCGTGAGGTTTACTGTTGTATTTGACAGAACTGTGGCTGGGATACTGGAAGAGGCTGCGCTGGTTTGGGGGGAGGCTTTAGAATTGTAAGTGGGTGCAGTCATGATGGAGGTGGTGGATGTTGCCGTGGTAACTTCTGATGTGGTTTGTTGACCTGTCAATCTATTTCCTACAAATACCACAGTTTAAATGTTAAAGTGACTTGAAATACTCATACTTATGTCAGCTTATAAATGCTTTGTGCGTGAAGTCATTTTAAGTACTTACTTGTCATCCCTGACGTGATAACGGCCGATGAATCTGAAGGACACGTCGAAACGAAAAATGTCCATTAATATTCACATTCCACTCCTGATCCTCGGTCATGTTCTTGATGGAACCCGTGTTTCTACGAGTTATTTTAGAGCCGAGCATCAGTTCATCAATTCACACTCTTTCACAGGTACAGGAAGATTCTTGTAAACACTGTTAGCGTTTCTTCTTTGTAGAGTGTGTTTGAAGGTCATCGAGGTCAAAAGAAACCAACGCTCCAAACCCAATTAATCTGATTCAAGGTTGTACGCGAGTAGAAGTACACCGATACTGTGATTTTATGTCCAGTATATATCGAAGGCTGTGGCTCAGATGGTTCGGTGGGCAGCTTGTGCTTCCTGAGCTCATCCAAGCCTGTGGAAGTGTTGTTGAGCAACACACCAAACCCTGAGCTCTCCCCAGGCGCTGCCCAGCGGCTGCACCTGATTGGTTGATCCATGATGGACAATTTCCACAAGGGATTGAAAAAGTAAAAAAAAAAGTCTGTTTTTCATAGAGTCACTTCCACCTTCCTTCTCTCTTAGAGTTGGCATGTCGATGTTTCAGAATTCACACTAAATATATATATATATATATATATATATAAACACACACTATATGGCCAAAAGTATTAGCTCACCCATTCAAATAATCAGAATCAGGCCTTCCAATCGTTTCTATGGCGACATGTATAAAATCAAGCACTTAGGCATGGAGGCTGTTTTTACAAACATATGTGGAAGAATGGGTGGCTCTCAGGAGCTCAGTGAATTCCAGCATGGAACTGTGATAGGAGACCACCTGTGCAACAAGTCCAGTGGTGAAAGTTCCTCATTCTAAATATTCCACAATCGACTGTCAACTGTATTCTAAGAATATGGAAGTGTTTGGGAATGACAGCAACTCAACCAGGAAGTGGCAGGCCATGTAAACTGGGGTCAGCGGATGCTAAGGCGCATAGTGCAAAGAGGTCGCCGACTTTCTGCAGAGTCAACTGCGACAGACCTCCAGACTTCATGTGTCCTTCAGATACGCTCAAGAACAGTTTGCAGAGAGCTTCAAGGAATGGGTTTACATGGCCGAGCAGCTGCATCCAGGCCACGCATCACCAAGCGCAATGCAAAGCATGGGATGCAGCGGTGTAAAGCATGCCGCCACTGGACTCTAGACCAGTGGAAACGCCTTCTCTGGAGTGACCACTCGCGCTTCTCCATCTGGCTATCTGATGGAAAAGTCTGGGTTTGGCGGTTGCCAGGAGAATGCTACTTGTCTGATTGCATGGAGTCAAGTGTGAAGTTTGGTGGAGGGGGGATTATGGTGTGAGGTTGGTTTTCAGGAGCTGGTCTTGGCCCCTTTGTTCCAGTGAAAGGAACTCTGAAAGCTTCAGCGTGCCAGGACATTTTGAACCATTCCATGCTCCCAACTGTTTGGAGCTGGCCCATTCCTTTTCCAGCATGACTGTGCACCAGTGTGCAAAGCAAGCTCCAGAAAGACATGGATGACTGAGTCTGCTGTGGATGAACTTGACTAGCCTGCACAGAGTCCTGACCTCAGCCCCATAGAACACCTTTGGGATGAATTAGAGCGGAGACTGAGAGCCAGGCCTTCTCGACCAACATCAGAAATGAGTTTCTGGAAGAATGTAAAAAAATTGCCATAAACACACTCCTGCACCTTGTGGACAGCCTTTCCAGAAGAGCTGAAGCTGTTCTAGCTGCAAAGGGTGGACCCACGTCATTCTGAACCCTATGGATTAGGAATGGGATTGCACTTAAGTTTTTATGCGAGTCACGGCAGGTGAGCCAGTACTTTTGGCTATATAGTGTATTTATATATATGGTGCCTGAGATTCTGGGGCAATAAAAATGGTAATATATCGTCAATTTGTCCTTAAACACAGAGATGTCTGGATGGAGAGAGACCAACACCTGATGGGACCTTTGTAATCAGGTCCGGTTGTTACGACGCTAAGAACCACGCACCTGTTACATCTGGAGTCAGTGCCGTCGCAGACGCCCCCGATGGAGGACTGGTTGGATCTGAAAGGTAGATGTAGAACAACACTGATGACATAGTGGATGCCCGCCAGGCCACCAGCCCACCAGGTTGATGAAGTTTTAAAGACATGGGATCAACACTTCAGTGAAAACCATTGATTGCATTTTGAATCATGTCACAGGAAACAGGGAAACTTCGCAAATCCCATTCCTACCTTTTAAGTTTTATACATTTTAGTGTTTTGAGCAGATGATTCAATCACACTAATTTCAGAGCTCCATGAACAAGAGTGGGTTCAGATTTGTCACATTCTCGTGGCCTAGATTTGCAAGATGTGTAGTAGCATAAGCCAGAAGCTCCATTAACATCACATGACTGGCTTCCTGTTGTCCTGGTGCCTTCCTGGATTGGTCTGAATGTCCTCACTGTCCAACAAAAACCTCACCTCGTCTATGGTTTGACATCCTTATTATAAATTGAACCAGCAGCTCCTTTTAAGTACTACTACTGCACTGTACCAGTACTTTGTAGATAGAAATAATTTCAAATAACTTACTTGTTACACCTGATGTAATGGGTGGTGTGCTCATATCTGTTGTTGTCTTGGCTACTTGGGTACACAAAAATACACTCAGTACATAGAAGACAAATGTGGATGGATGGATGGATGGATGGATGGATGGATGGATGGATGGAGGGATGGATGGATGGATGGATGGATGGATGGATGGATGGATGGAGGGATGGATGGATGGATGGATGGAGGGATGGATGGATGGATGGATGGAGGGAGGGAGGGAGGGAGGGAGGGAGGGAGGGAGGGAGGGAGGGATGGATGGATGGATGGATGGATGGATGGATGGATGGATGGAGGGAGGGAGGGAGGGAGGGAGGGAGGGATGGATGGATGGATGGATGGATGGATGGAGGGATGGATGGAGGGAGGGAGGGAGGGATGGATGGATGGATGGATGGATGGATGGATGGATGGATGGATGGATGGAGGGATGGAGGGATGGAGGGATGGATGGATAGGGTTAGAAATACTGAAGTAGTGCAGTGCACTGTGCAGATACTTTGTACGACAGAACTTGTTTCACTTGAAGGAAGTGGTGACGAGATCATATCTGTTGTTGTTAATGCTGGGGTCATCAAAAGTGAATATAGATAATACAGAAAAGACAAATTTGGTAATGTGTATTATGCAAGTATCTTGAACTGTCAGAAGTATTGAAGGACTTACATGATGGTGTTGGTGACGTCACCACAACAGTCCTCTGCTCTGTAATACCATCTGCTGTGATACACAGAAATAGAGCTATTGTTCTTCACGTCAAGCCTGAATTACAAGATAAACTCCATGAAAGGCCCCGTCTATGAAACTACCGAGTAATAACACGTGTCACCAAGAACTTACATATTAAACTTGTGTGTGTCAATGCCACCTCTGTCACTGTGTTGACATCCGCTATTGTGTTTGTTGTTTTGTGTGCCAAAACAGAAAACAGTTTTCTGTTTCACAAATTATACTGCGCAGATGTAAACTCCTGTGTGACTACTGTGTGATAACAAATGTATGACCAAGAACTTGCATGGCGTGTGTGTCGGTGACGTCACCGCAGTGATAACATGTGCGGTAGCAGCTGCTGTTTGATGCAGGAAGAGAAAACAGTTCATTACTTTGATTGTAAAAGTGTTTCATTAGGTCTAAAAGACCCCCAGTGAAGAAATACAGCAATGGACCTCGTGTTCCCTCGCCCAGACTTGGATCTCTGGGTACCCCCCCAGCTGCAGTCAGACCCAAGGGTGGGACTCGATGGTAAGGGCCAGGTGGGCGGTCTGCAACATGGGGCGTGCACAGCCTGAGCCACCAACATAGGTCTCCCTTCCCCTGGGCTCATTGTCCATAGGAGGGGCCAAGGGGGTCTGGGGCAGTGTGAGCTGGGTGGTGACCAAAGTTGAGTTGCCAAAGTTGGCAGTACCAAGGTTTGGGGCACCAAGTGGAATGCGGCTTCAGAGGTTGCTGAGGGAGAAAAATGACTGTAGGGCGAGTTCAGTAAGGCCATGAAGAATAACTTCCAGACGACTTCTAGAAGATTCTGGTCCACCATCTTGCAGCTCAGGAAGGGGAAGAAGTGCACCATCATCTCTGTGCATGGTAGGGATGGTGTACTGCTGACCTCAACTTGAGATGCTTTGGGTCTGTGGAGGGAATATGTCCAAGACCCCCTCATTCCTGATGACCCCCCCTCCAATGAGGAAACAGAGTCTGAGGACTCAGAGGGCGACTTCCTTATTTCTGGGACTTAAGTTGCCAGGGTGGGTAAAAGTTATTCGGTGGTAGGGCCCCTGGGCTGAATGAGATCTTCAAGACTCTGGATATTGTGAGGTTATCCTGGCTGGCACGCCTCTACGGCATTGCATGGACATGGGGGTAGTACCACTGGTTGAACAGACTTGGGTGGTTACCCCCCCCCCCCCCCCCCCCCGGCCTTTGGGAGTTTGCCTATTGCCTACGTGTTCTGTGAACTTGGAGAAGGCATTCAACCATGTCTCTCACAGAGTCCTGTGGGGGTGCTCTAGAAGTATTGAGTACCAGATCCCAGAAAATTCCCAGATCTGGGATCCCAGATCCCAGATCTCAACAGCGATGAAGACTCTGCATCGGTCTGTCGTTGTGAAGAGGGAAATGGGCCAAAAGGCCAAGCTTTTGATTTACCGATGGCTGGGAATGCCTTGGGAATATCCTGGAAGAGCTGGACCAAGTGGATGAGGTAACGGAAATCTGGGTATCTGGTTAGGCTTTTGCCCCCAAGACTCCATACAAAATGGATGGATGGATGGATGGATGGATGGATGGATGGATGGATGGATGGATGGATGGATGGATGGATGGAAGGATGGATGGAGGGATGGAGGGATGGATGGATGGAGGGATGGGTGGAGGGATGTATAGGCTTAATACCAAATAGTACTGTTTATTGTGCAAGTACTTTGTACTATGAAATAATTTCAAAGAACTTACTTGTTACACTTGAAGAAACTGGTGACAAGTTCATGTCTGTTGTTGTTAATGCTGGGGTACACAAAAGTGTAAAAAAAAAAGTCCACCAAAGGCAAATTTGTTTTTGTGTATTATGCAAGTATCTTGTACTGCCAGACGCATTGAAGGACTTACGAGATGGTGTCGGTGAGGTCGCTGCAGTCGTCTTCTGCTCTGTGGTACCATCTGCTGTGATACACAGACATATGCATATTATTCTTCACTTCAGACCTGAATTACAAGATTTACTCCAAGGCACGTCTATGTAACTACTGTGTGAAAATAAACTGTGTATTACAAAGAACTTACATGGCGTGTGTGTCGGTGACGTCACTGCAGTGTTAGCGTGTGTGGTGGCGGCTAATGTTTGAGAAAGGAAGACAAAAAAGTTAATTGCTTTGATTATGAAAATGTTTGATTCGGTTTAGAAAATTAGAAATTATTTTAAGAACTTACTTGTTCCTCTTGATGGAATTTGGGAAGAGCTCATATCTGTCGTGGCTGCCGGGGTACACAAACATATACACGATACACAAAAGACCAAATTTGTTTGGTGTATTATGCAAGTATCATGTACCGCCAGAAGTTTTTAAGGAATTGATGGCACACCTGTGAGCATTGATGACGTCGCCCCACTAGTATCTGTTTCTGCAGTGGCTGCTGCTGTTTAATGAAAAAAGAACCTCACAGTTATTATCCTAATAAAAGATGAAAGAACGCAGAAAAGGTAATGTGTGCTGTGCAAGAACTGCATACTCCCGAAAGCAATACTCGGTAACTTACATGTTCGATCGCTGCGTGTCGGCGATATCGATGTGTGAAAATCTGTGGTAGAAGCTGATATGGCACACAAAGAAGCACCTATGACTCTCATTGTGAAAATGGAAACTTTACTTCTAAAACCTTCAGAAGGTGTCATCTTCTGTGACCGTGGCAGAACTGCGAGGTCGGATACTCGGAGCAGAGCTGTGAGACAGGTTGACATGCAGAACACCCAGATAGGAGAACCTGGAGAAAACCCAGTCAGGAGGACACGGAGAGTCCACACAGTAAGACCTCCGGTCAGAATAGAACCAGGAACCTCCCTGCCATGAGGCAGAAGCTCTGGCTGCCCTTCATCCATCATGGCCATTAAATGATACACGTTTTATCAACCACTATGTCTAATAACACTGTCCTTCTTCAGATGATTGAGCTGATTGTGTCTCTCAAATAAGCATCATGACCATCTCACACTGGAGCTCCACTCTGGACGGCTCAGCTCACAGCAGCTCCATCAATCGTCTTTACTCTGACGGGTCCATTTGGCATCCAGCAGACAGTATTAATGGTCAGTTTTGGCTTGTTAGGGTTAGGGCTTGGATGTGGGTTAGGGAATAGGAGTCAGGGGTTAGTGCTGGTGCTGGGGTTGGTGCTGGGGCGGGTTGATTAGAGGTTAGGGGGGTTAATGTTAGTGTTATGGTTGGGGTTAGGGTCAGGGTTACAGTGATCTTCACTGAGGTCACAGTAGGCAGCGGCTTCTTACCTAGTGCTGTTGGAGAGGGAGTTGTAACACAAACTGAGAAGAAAACAAACAAAGAGAAGAGGCAGGAGTCACAAACTCTTCTGGAACAGAACCGTCAATCGTTCCTCTCCAGTACGTCTTCTCACCTTGCTGGTCCACAGGTTGGCAGTGTAGCCCATCGGCAGGAAGCGCATTGATGCATCTACATGTGTGGCCAGGGATGTCGTCACATGAGCCATACAGGAAGCACTGATCACATGACCAGCGATACTGGTCCTCACATCTGCACTTGAAGCCAGCGCCCCCTGAAGAGCAGACTGGAGAGAAGATCAGGAGACTCCAATGGATCTGATTGAAACCTGAGGAAGATGTCAGTCTTTGCTTTTGTTACCTGTAGTTATGTTGACCTGAGAGATTTGGACATTGCCGTTGATGGTGATGGGATAACTGATGTCTGCGAGGGTTCTCCTCAGCAGGGGGAGAACCGCCTGGTCAGTACTGAGCTCCACAGAAACCATGTATTCAACAGGAAGTGCAGGAGCTGCAGGGACCAGGAGCAAACATTTTGGGGTTTAATCACCAGTCTGGTCAATAGTAATAATAAATATATTTACATTCCAATTTTCAGTGCAGCGTCAGGTGGACACAAGCTTGTCCCTTTTTGAGCCGACCCAAAGCCTGGATAAATGCAGGGGGTTGTGCCAGGAAGGGCTACCAGCTCTCATTTAGGCCAATAACCTCCATTGTCCCAGCAAAGATGTGTCTACTGTGGCTTGAAGAAGGAGACCGGGAAGGTGTGTTCTGAAGCAGAGAGAGAAGAGGAAAGACAAGAGTCTGGGACTGAGAGTAGGGACTTACAATACTGAAAAGAGGGACAGAAAAAGCTAGAAAGTTGGGTCAGGCTTAGGGCTAGACGTGGTGTTAGAACAATTAGACTTCATTGGACATGTTGGTTCAGACAACAGAGGTGATGAAGAAGTGATGGGCAGGTTTGGTGTCCCAGATAGGAACACGGGGGGAACAGACTTTGCAAAAAGGATGGAAATGGTTGTAGTGAATACTTTTTCCAGACGAGGCAGAAACATAGGGTAACTTCTATGAGCGAAGGAAGGAGCACGAAGGTAAACGGCACCTCGTATAGACGTAAACTGAAGGAGATCAGTGCTTGCAAAGCAGTGCTCGGTCAGAGTGTAGCCAGACAGCATAGAATGGTGGTTAGTAGGATGACGCTGGTGACAAGAAAGATTAAGAGGACAACGGAGGAGCAGAGGGTGAATTGGTGGAAGCTGAAAATGAAGCAGTGTTGTATGGTTTTCAGAGAGGAGTTGAGCAATGGTCTGGATGGTCAGGGAGTTCTTCCAGATGGCTGGACAACTTCAGCTAATGTGAACGGGAAAACCGCTGGGAAAGGACTTGGTGTGTTGTCAGGAAGAGAAGTAGATAAGAAGTAGATAAAAATACAGAGGAAGAGGCTAGCAAAGAAGAAGTGGGAGACTGGGGGGACTGAAGAGAACAGACCATGTTGAGGTATGAATGTTGAGGTAGAGAGGCTGGTGGTAGCAAAGGCCGAACAAAGGGCGTATGATGACTTGTATGCTTGGTTAGACAGTAAGGAGGGAGAAAATGATTTATACAGGTTGGCAAAACAGGGATATAGAGATGATGAAGATGGAAAGGATGTACAGCAGGTTTGGGTGATTAAGGACTGAGAGGGAAATGTATTGGTAGATGCTAGAAGAGTGATGGGAAGATGGAAAGAGCACTCAAAGAGCTGATGAATAAGGAAACAGGAGAGGGGGGGATTGGTGACTAATGTGGACCACAATGTAGCAGAGATTTGAAAAGGGGCAGTAAGGGGGGCATTGAAGAGGATAAGGAGTGTAAAGGCAGTTTGTCCCAATGATTTGCCTGTGGGGGCATGGAAATGTCTAGGAGAGGCGGCAGTAGAGTTCCTGCTAAGATCATTCAACAGGATCTTAGACAGTGACAAGAGACCTGAGGAATAGCGATGTGTGATGGTGCCCATTTTTAAGAAAAAGGGAGATGGGCAGAATTGTGGTAAATGTAGAGGTGTAAAGTTGATGAGTCATACAATGAAGGTGTGGGGAGGGGTAGTGGAAACTTGACTGAGAGCAGAAGTCAGCATTTGTGAGCAGCAATATGATTTCATGCTCGAAAGAGTACTTCAGATGCAGTATGTGCTTTGAGAACGCTGGTAGAGAAAGTACAGAGAAGGTCATGGTGAGCTGCATTGTGCCTTTGGAGACCGAGAAAAAGCATAGGACTGGGTGCCAAGAGGAACTATGGCATTGTATGAGATGTTTGCAAGATGTGAGGCAGTGGTGAGGTGTGCTGTGGGAGGTGCAGAGAAGTTCAAGGTGAAGGTGGGACTGCATCAGGTGTCCGCCCGTAACCCCTTCTTGTTTGCAGTGGTGATGGACAGGCTGCCGGATGAGGTTAGAAAGAATCTCCATAGACCATGAGGTTTGCAGATGACATTGTGATCTGCCGTGAGAGCAAGGAGCAGGTGGAAGAAAATCAAGTCCAAATGCTACAAGAAGATTTGAATAAGAATTGGACATGAAGGTAGCTGGTCTGAGGGAATAGGATACACAGAATATGATTAGCTGGAGGACAATGATTTCCTGTGGCAGCCTAAAGGAAAAGAGTAGACACAGTACACAAAGGAAGAATTGAAGAGGAAAATGTGTACTACACAAGTATCATGTACTGTCAGAAAGTATTCCAGTACGCACCTGATACACCAGTGGCTGTTAGTGATGTCACTTCAGTAGTTTTCTGCTCTGTGGTAGCAGCTGCTGTGATACGCAGAAATATACAAATTATTTTTCAGACCTGAATTACAAGATACATACCAAGAGAGGCACGTCTCTGTAACTACTGTGTAATATGAAATGTATAAACCCATGGGGCCTGGCTGGCCACAGCACTGACAGAGGGGGCCGAGGGGGTCGGGTACAGTTTCAGCTTGGCGGTGGCCGAGATCAGGGAATTTGGTGATACAAAGCTATGGGGCACCGGCAGGCCAAACGGTCACCAGGACAGGCTTAATACCGGGATAGGCTTAATACCGAATAGTACTGTTTATTGTGCAAGTACTCTGTACTATGAAATAATTTCAAAGAACTTACTTGTTCCTCTTGATGGAATTTGTGAAGAGCTCATATCTGTCGTGGCTGCCGGGGTACACAAACATATACACGATACACAAAAGACCAAATTTGTTTGGTGTATTATGCAAGTATCATGTACCGCCAGAAGTTTTTAAGGAATTGATGGCACACCTGTGAGCATTGATGACGTCGCCCCACTAGTATCTGTTTCTGCAGTGGCTGCTGCTGTTTAATGAAAAAAGAACCTCACAGTTATTATCCTAATAAAAGATGAAAGAACGCAGAAAAGGTAATGTGTGCTGTGCAAGAACTGCATACTCCCGAAAGCAATACTCGGTAACTTACATGTTCGATCGCTGCGTGTCGGCGATATCGATGTGTGAAAATCTGTGGTAGAAGCTGATATGGCACACAAAGAAGCACCTATGACTCTCATTGTGAAAATGGAAACTTTACTTCTAAAACCTTCAGAAGGTGTCATCTTCTGTGACCGTGGCAGAACTGCGAGGTCGGATACTCGGAGCAGAGCTGTGAGACAGGTTGACATGCAGAACACCCAGATAGGAGAACCTGGAGAAAACCCAGTCAGGAGGACACGGAGAGTCCACACAGTAAGACCTCCGGTCAGAATAGAACCAGGAACCTCCCTGCCATGAGGCAGAAGCTCTGGCTGCCCTTCATCCATCATGGCCATTAAATGATACACGTTTTATCAACCACTATGTCTAATAACACTGTCCTTCTTCAGATGATTGAGCTGATTGTGTCTCTCAAATAAGCATCATGACCATCTCACACTGGAGCTCCACTCTGGACGGCTCAGCTCACAGCAGCTCCATCAATCGTCTTTACTCTGACGGGTCCATTTGGCATCCAGCAGACAGTATTAATGGTCAGTTTTGGCTTGTTAGGGTTAGGGCTTGGATGTGGGTTAGGGAATAGGAGTCAGGGGTTAGTGCTGGTGCTGGGGTTGGTGCTGGGGCGGGTTGATTAGAGGTTAGGGGGGTTAATGTTAGTGTTATGGTTGGGGTTAGGGTCAGGGTTACAGTGATCTTCACTGAGGTCACAGTAGGCAGCGGCTTCTTACCTAGTGCTGTTGGAGAGGGAGTTGTAACACAAACTGAGAAGAAAACAAACAAAGAGAAGAGGCAGGAGTCACAAACTCTTCTGGAACAGAACCGTCAATCGTTCCTCTCCAGTACGTCTTCTCACCTTGCTGGTCCACAGGTTGGCAGTGTAGCCCATCGGCAGGAAGCGCATTGATGCATCTACATGTGTGGCCAGGGATGTCGTCACATGAGCCATACAGGAAGCACTGATCACATGACCAGCGATACTGGTCCTCACATCTGCACTTGAAGCCAGCGCCCCCTGAAGAGCAGACTGGAGAGAAGATCAGGAGACTCCAATGGATCTGATTGAAACCTGAGGAAGATGTCAGTCTTTGCTTTTGTTACCTGTAGTTATGTTGACCTGAGAGATTTGGACATTGCCGTTGATGGTGATGGGATAACTGATGTCTGCGAGGGTTCTCCTCAGCAGGGGGAGAACCGCCTGGTCAGTACTGAGCTCCACAGAAACCATGTATTCAACAGGAAGTGCAGGAGCTGCAGGGACCAGGAGCAAACATTTTGGGGTTTAATCACCAGTCTGGTCAATAGTAATAATAAATATATTTACATTCCAATTTTCAGTGCAGCGTCAGGTGGACACAAGCTTGTCCCTTTTTGAGCCGACCCAAAGCCTGGATAAATGCAGGGGGTTGTGCCAGGAAGGGCTACCAGCTCTCATTTAGGCCAATAACCTCCATTGTCCCAGCAAAGATGTGTCTACTGTGGCTTGAAGAAGGAGACCGGGAAGGTGTGTTCTGAAGCAGAGAGAGAAGAGGAAAGACAAGAGTCTGGGACTGAGAGTAGGGACTTACAATACTGAAAAGAGGGACAGAAAAAGCTAGAAAGCAGGTTTGGTGTCCCAGATAGGAACACGGGGGGAACAGACTTTGCAAAAAGGATGGAAATGGTTGTAGTAAATACATTTTCCAGACGAGGCAGAAACATAGGGCAACTTCTTTGAGCGAAGGAAGGAGCACAAAGATAAACGGCACCTCGTATGGACGTAAACTGAAGGAGATCAGTGCTTGCAAAGCAGTGCTCGGTCAGAGTGTAGCCAGACAGCATAGAATGGTGGTTAGTAGGATGACGCTGGTGACAAGAAAGATTAAGAGGACAACGGAGGAGCAGAGGGTGAATTGGTGGAAGCTGAAAATGAAGCAGTGTTGTATGGTTTTCAGAGAGGAGTTGAGCAATGGTCTGGATGGTCAGGGAGTTCTTCCAGATGGCTGGACAACTTCAGCTAATGTGAACGGGAAAACCGCTGGGAAAGGACTTGGTGTGTTGTCAGGAAGAGAAGTAGATAAGAAGTAGATAAAAATACAGAGGAAGAGGCTAGCAAAGAAGAAGTGGGAGACTGGGGGGACTGAAGAGAACAGACCATGTTGAGGTATGTATGTTGAGGTAGAGAGGCTGGTGGTAGCAAAGGCCGAACAAAGGGCGTATGATGACTTGTATGCTTGGTTAGACAGTAAGGAGGGAGAAAATGATTTATACAGGTTGGCAAAACAGGGATATAGAGATGATGAAGATGGAAAGGATGTACAGCAGGTTTGGGTGATTAAGGACTGAGAGGGAAATGTATTGGTCGGTGCTAGAAGAGTGATGGGAAGATGGAAAGAGCACTCAAAGAGCTGATGAATAAGGAAACAGGAGAGGGGGAGAATTGGTGACTAATGTTGACCACAATGTAGCAGATATTTGAAAAGGGGCAGTACGGGGGGCATTGAAGAGGATAAGGAGTGTAAAGGCAGTTTGTCCCAATGATTTCCTGTGGCAGCCTAAAGGAAAAGAGTATACACAGTACACAAAGGAAGACATTGAAGATGAAAATGTGTTCTACACAAGTATCATGTACTGTCAGAAAGTATTCCAGTACGCACCTGATACACCAGTGGCTGTTAGTGATGTCACTTCAGTAGTTTTCTGCTCTGTGGTAGCAGCTGCTGTGATACGCAGAAATATACAAATTATTTTTCAGACCTGAATTACAAGATACATACCAAGAGAGGCACGTCTCTGTAACTACTGTGTAATATGAAATGTATAAACCCATGGGGCCTGGCTGGCCACAGCACTGACAGAGGGGGCCGAGGGGGTCGGGTACAGTTTCAGCTTGGCGGTGGCCGAGATCAGGGAATTTGGTGATACAAAGCTATGGGGCACCGGCAGGCCAAACGGTCACCAGGGCAAAAACTGGTGTGTGAGAGGAGTTTAGTGAGACTATGGAGAAAGACTTCGTGAGGGTTCCATGGAGGATCTGGCCCACCATCTGGCAGCTCAGGAGGGAGAAAGGATGCACCATCCCTCGGTGTCTCGTGGAGACGGTACACCGCTGACTCTGACTCGAGATGTTGTGAGTCGGTGGAAAGAATACTTCCAAGACGGCCTCAATCCCATCGACACACGACGCCTGTACAGGGCAGCCCTGTGTAGGCCTGCCCTGTACAGTTGCAGGGTCAGCCTGATATTAAAGAAGTTCCTAAGTTGGAAGAAGGTGCCCCACCTCTCCCTGTCAGTCTGGAACGACTAAAGACAAGGTGTCTGGAGGACATAGCTCCAGCAGCTTGGTGCCTGAAAGGATCATCCCATCCAGTCACGGAGGACAACGGCTGAACATTCGTCAGGGTTCACTTAAATCCGATCGCCAGAGTCAACTTACATCCGATCGTCAGAGTCAACTTACATCCGATCGTCAAAGTTAACTTACATCCGATCGTCAGAGTTAACTTACATCCAATCGTCAGAGTCAACTTACATCCGATCGTCAAAGTTAACTTACATCCGATCGTCAGAGTTAACTTACATCCGATCGTCAAAGTTAACTTACATCCGATCGTCAGAGTTAACTTACATCCGATCGTCAGAGTTAACTTACATCCGATCGTCAAAGTCAACTTACATCCGATCGTCAAAGTTAACTTACATCCGATCGTCAAAGTTAACTTACATCCGATCGTCAGAGTTAACTTACATCCGATCGTCAGAGTTAACTTACATCCGATCGTCAGAGTTAACTTACATCCGATCGTCAGAGTTAACTTACATCCGATCGAGCTGCAGAATAAAAGCTGCTGAAATGAACTCACTTGGGAATGACAGCAAAGGTGTTGTATTAGGACAGGATGTGAAATCTGCAAATAGAAGAGCACTTTTTTATTTAGTTTCTATTTCACTTTCCCTTTTTTAACTAGTTTTCAAATGTTGTGACTGTGAAATATGCTGCATTTATTTTTTGGTTCTGTTTTGGTAAAGTGCTCACTGTGTTGGTCCAAAGGTTGGCAATATTGTCCATCGGCAGGAAGACCATTGATGCATCTACAAGCGTCACCGGCGATGTCGTCGCAGGAGCCGTACCGGAAGCACTGATCACATGACCAGCGAAACTGGTCCTCACACCTGCACTGGAAACCAGCGCCTCCTGGAGAGCAGACTGGAGGGAAAGAATGGCCTCTTGTTTGCGGTCTTTTTCTGGGACAAAAAGGCATCATGGGGAGTGACTTGTTCGCACAAAACCATTCTGTACTTCATGAACTTTTCATGTTTCCTTAATGGTGTCCACGACTTAATAATTTATACTTATGATTTATCCTTTATCAATATCCGTGGGGAAATTGGTTCTGTGCATAGAAGCCCTCCTGGATGAACCTGAGCAGCGGCTGCAGGGGAGCAGTGAGGGCTTCAGTGTGTTGCTCAACATCACTTGGAAGCACTAGGAGGAGCCGGGAGTCCAACCGGGAATGTTGGCTTCCAAAGACGATGGCTCGACGTCCTGCACCATGCCTTACATCTCAGGATGAAGCAGCTCAGGGAAATGGATGGATGTTGCTTACCAAATGAATATACACCGAAACGTTTAAAACACAGCGGGTTTTGTAAGCTCGGCTGAGAAGGACCGGTGAACCGGTGTGCAGACACCAGATGCCTCTGGTCAGGCACGCTGCCTCTCACAGTGAAGGAGTGTCCCCGAGCACGGCGCTGAACAACAGGCCATATCTAATCACACCTGTGCACGCCAGCCCTGTAGGAAGCAGCATTCTTTGGACCAACGTTCTCAGGACATGGGAAATTACATGTCACCTTATATTTATTCGGGCAAAAACTCCACCCGTGTATTTTTCAGGGACCGTCTATCAGGGACAACAGGGGGAAACCAGCCGCCGGCTTGGATCCGGCTCCTTCACTTTCACCCTGCGGTGATGCACCTAAACTGTCCCCTCCCAAATAAATAAAAAGAGTGAAAAGTGAAATGAACACATAGTAATAATAAAACTAAAATCGGATGAAAATGGAGCATTTTAAATTCCACTTTGGTCGATACTTTTGTAAGATATAATGATATGATATCATTACAAATATTAGCATATATGCAGATATATTTATATAGTTTTAAAAAGCGGTTAAAACAAAGAGATTCGAAATACAAACAGAAATGAGAAATGCAAAGATAAAACCCTTTTTAAGAATGCTACTGGACATAAATGTTGTCCCTTAAAATGCCTTCCTGGCGTCCGGAGAGAGAAACGACTGATGGATTTTATCAAACACACTTGATTTTTAATCTTTCCAGGATAAAAACATCTCAAACCGCCAACCTCCAGGACGAGCCCACCTGTGGACATGATGATGTCTTCAATCCGGAGGTGGTTGGTGACGACGGGGAAATCCATGTCTCTCAAAATGTTCCTCAGTCGTTGCAGAACATCGCGGCCGGTCTTCAGCTCAACAGAGACCAAGTATTCTTGAAGACCCGGAGGAGCTGGAAACCAAAGCCAAAGCTCAGTTGATCCAGTTGGTCGCAGAGAATACAAAAGTCAAACGCCGGGTCGGATTCTTACAAACAGGAGGCGCTGACGTTGCTGTCGCCGGACAAACCGGAGAGTCTGTAGAATGAAGACAAAGAAGAAAAAATTCCCTTCTTTTTGACAGTCGGCCACACTCGGCGCTACGTCGGCGAACTTCCTCGCCTTCACTGACGAGCCAATCGGGTGCAGCTTTGGACAGCACCCGGGGAGCAGTAAGGGGTTCTGGGTGTCGCTCGGCAACACCGGCTCAATACGAGGAGCTCTGGAATGGAACTGGGAACTTTCCGGTCTGGAGCAAAGACCTTGTGTATTCAGGACCCGTGACAGGACGCTCTCTTTGGACCTTCATTTGAAAGAGGTCACCTTCCTGTTTCTCTCTGCGAAACATCACCGAGCTCAAACCCGTCCTGTCATGAAAGACAGCCGAGACCTTCATCCATGCATTCCTGACACGATGATTGGATTATTGTGATGTCCTGTTAGTTTCATCCCTTGATGGAGTTTTTAACTCTCCCCCCAGAAACTTGCCCAGTTCTGTAAACATGTACAGCAGCAGATCATCTGCATACAATTCAACTTTGAACCCTTTGCCCCAGTGATGGCCTCACTCCACCTGCCTCCTGTTCAGGTGACAGCACACTGTGAGGTGCTGCTTCTGCCCCGCATGAGAGTGAACATCATTCGACCATCTGGTCTATTTGAGGAGGACGTCCATGGGGCTCCCAGGGTTCCAGCCCTGTGTCCCTGAGGTCCATATCCAGCCCACAAAGGGGCAGCAGAGGCCCTGGCCTTTGTGTGTGTGTGTGTGTGTGTGTGTGTGTGTGTGTGTGTGTGTGTGTGTGTGTGTGTGCGCACTGGCCTGTGTGTGTGGAGCAGGAGCAGGAGGCTCCGTCAGCAGGCAGCTTGCGAATGCAGCTGCAGGCGGAGCGGGCTCGGCCCCTCTGGTCCTCTTGGTCCCCCTGGTCCTCGCGGTCCCCCTGGTCCTCTTGGTCCCCCTGGTCCACGTGGTCCCCCTGGTCCTCGTGGTCCCCCTGGTCCTCATGGTCCCCCTGCTCCACGTGGTCCCCCTGGTCGTCGCGGTCGTCACAGGCGCCGTAGAGCTGGCACTGCTGCGGCGTCCACAGAAAGCCGTCCTCACAGTGGCAGGTGAAGCCCCGTCCTGTCCTGAAACACACTGGGAATCAAACACAAAAACTGCGCGTGAAAGGCTGAGAGAGATCAACGGAAGCGATCGGTCATCGGCGGCTTCGTCCGGCACCTATTCAGCCGCCGGGGCTCGAAAGGTTATATCAGTTGCTCTGAACTCCGAAACGCTCGACGTAACGATGGTCTTAGTACTTTTTCAGTGCTTTTGTCAAATGTACTTTCTACTCAAGAATGTGCTGAACTTCACGCTGCAGCCGCTGCTACTTCTGGTTGCAGTGATCCTGATAGCGGTCATATTAGTCGTATTCAGAACCGCTCCAGAGGAATCTAAACATGCTCATGATTAATTCTTGTCAGGATGTTCTCGAAGACGTTCGGACCAGAACCGAAACGTCTTCAAGGGAGGAAAGTCAAGTCTAGTCGTGGCGAAAATAAGATTTTGAGAAGAATCGACCGCGACCGGGAGACCTGGAAACCATGAGAACCTCCACAGACATTCTTATGGTTTGATTTTTTTGGCGTATCTTGATTGGTTATAGTGATGTTTTACACCAGACGTTTGCTGATGTGAATCAATTCACAGTTTTTCCTGTTTCTTTCCTCGGTAGTTCACATCATTAAACTAATAATAATATTTGGCGGCAGGGAGTCCTCGGTGCTTCCGCCTCATAGCACCAACTCTCTGCAACTCTCTGTTGGATTCTCACAGTGTGGAGTCTCCATGTTCTCCCCGTTTCTGCGTGGGGTTCCTCAGGGTTCTCCGGGTTCCTTCCACGGTCCAAAACACGCAGCAGGTTAATTTGAAAAAGTCTGGGAGAATTGGCCGGCTGTGAATGGGAGCGTGAATGTTTGTCAGTGAACGCGACCCCGCCGTGGACTGGCGAGCCGTCCAGGTGGACCCGCCTCTCCCAGAAGGCAGCTGGCTTGAGCTCCAGGACCCGTCCAGTGCGACCCTCTCTCCAGAACATCTAACATACGCTGTCCCTCTGGTGGACTCGGTCCTGATTCTCCATCCTCCTCACTCCCAAAGAGAAAGTGCACATCTCCATCTCTGCTGTCTCCAGCTGTGCCTTTTGTCCAGACTGGGGGGGCTCACACTTTTTTAGCCACACTCTTTTAAGGACCAGGTCAAAATGATCTACCAGCAATAGAAATTATATATATATATCTATATATATATATGTATATAGATATATATACCGTAATTTCCGGACTATTGAGGGCACCTCAATATAAGCCGCACCGGCTAGCCGATCACTATCTCGGGCTTCCTCCTGCGCACTAAAACCGTCAGTCGTCTTCCTCGGTGTCGGAGTTGAACGGACCCAGAATTTCCCGGTCATTTCATCGGTGCGACGTGACGAGGATAAACATTTTAGCAGCGTGAAGCTTTTTAGCTCCCCCCCAAAAAATCCATATATTAGCTGCATCGTTGTTCAAGTGAAAAAAGTTGCGGCTTATCATCTGGAAATTATGGTTATATATATATATATATATATATATATATATATATATATACACACACCAAGTATACTTTATATTTCAAATATGTGTTGTTTCCCTGGCATAACAGTATGAACACGTATGGCTCAATACAACTGTGTTCATGTTTGGCCGTTGCTTTGCTCTGATGACGTCAGGACTTCCAAACGTCCGTCAGTCGTGGTCGGACGGTATTCGGATCTAAACCTCAGACCGGCTGTACTGTTTTTGTCAATCGAGCGCATCAGTGCCGCAGTGGGGATGGATGATATTTTGAACGGCGTGGAAAATACGACGGGTACTGTCAGGTATTCTGTGGCTGGCGGTTGAGTCGTTTCTTCATGTCGTACGGTAGACTTTATTTTGAGAGGCAGGGCCCTCCGACCGACCCACGTTGCCTGTGCGATCTAGACTGTTGAGCCTCGATACTTCAACCTTCTTGATCTTCTTCACCGTTCCACCCGAGTTCCTCTCATTCACACACATATATTCTGTCTTGCTGCGACTCACCTTCATTCCTCTCCTTTCCAGAGCATACCTCCACCTCTTTAGATGTTCCTCCACCTGTTCTCTGCTCTCACTACGAATCACAATGTCATCTGCAAACCTCATGGTCCGTGGAGGTTCCTGTCTAACCTCATCTGTCAGCCTGTCCATCACCACTGCGAACAAGAAGTAGCTCAGAGCTGATCCCTGATGGAGTCCCACCTCCACCTTGATCTCCTCTGTCTCACCGCTCACCTCTACATCCTCCACCGGTCTAAAATCCTTCTCCTCCACTCCAGACCTCCTCATACAACCACAGTTCCACTCTCTGCACCCTGTCAGATTCCTCAGTAAAGTGCTTTCCAACATGAAGACCCAGTAGGGATAAAGCCATCATTTGATGATTCGCAGAATCACATTCTCCAGATTCTAACTCAGATTCAAAAAACGGTATTGTCCCCTCGGGTCAATGGCGGGATCCTATCCGTCCTGTTGCCGGGGCGACGGGGGACCGGAGGCCCCTGGGGAACCGGGAGCTGATTCTGATCCATGCTCAGAAGCGACCCGATCGGGCCTCTCCTGTTTTTGCCAGCTGCTTCTTCTGTTCGCCCTCAGAGACGTCAATCATTAACTCCTGCTCGCCGTTTCCTGGTGGACGATTAGAGTAAATAAAGCGAACTTTCCCTCTGAGGAATTTGTCCGGAGCCTATCCCAGGCTGTCCTTTCTCAGCAAACCATAATCTCGAGGAGAACCATGATCAGCAAGGACGTTCCTGAGAAGAGAAGGGTCCGCCGAGAAGTGCAGGCCTTCTCCACTGCAACGTTAATTCACCAAAATCAAACCCAGGAATGTGAGCTCCGGTTGGATGCCGAGAAAATAAAAGCTTTGAATTATTTGAATAAAGTCAGATGACTTTCGAAAGGTTTTGAAATGGCCATCGACCCGAGATCGGGTTGAAGCGGAAGGTGTCGAGATCCCGCTGCCCGAAAGAGAAGGTGGGTTCTGACCTGTGGTGACATCGAAGCTCGTCACGTTCACTGACGGGCTCAGGACCGCCGAGAAGGTCACGTTCTTCAGCAGGTTCTTCAGAGTGTCCAATGTCTGGATGTCAGTCAGGTTCAGCTCGACGTCCACGTCGTACGTGGCCTGAACCGACAGCTCTGCAGGAGAGACAACGGTGAGTCTGAAGAGAAGAACCAGCGCAACCTCAAACATAGGTCTGAAAGAAGTGCTGTTGGAGGAAGGTCACAGACAAAGAAGACCATGAATAAAGAAGGAGGGACGAGTAGGTGAGGAGGTCAGGAGGGAGGTAGACGGTATCAGCCTGATGCAGTACTGACAGTATCTGCCGGATGCAGTACTGACAGTGCCTGCCGGATGCAGTACTACCAGTATCTGCCGGATGCAGTACTGACAGTATCTGCCGGATGCAGTACTGACAGTATCAGCCTGATGCAGTACTGACAGTATCTGCCGGATGCAGTACGACCAGTATCTGCCGGATGCAGTACTGACAGTATCAGCCTGATGCAGTACTGACAGTATCTGCCGGATGCAGTACGACCAGTATCTGCCGGATGCAGTACTGACAGTGCCTGCCGGATGCAGTACTGACAGTATCTGCCGGATGCAGTACTGACAGTATCTGCCGGATACAGTACTGACAGTATCTGCCGGATGCAGTACTGCAATAATGTTTTATGGAAGCGCCAGGGGGTTTACTGCAAAAGTTGTGACTTCATTTCCTTTGTGTATGCCAAAGTGCTGCGGGCTGAACCTCCTGCCTGAGATTCCTGTTCCTTGTTAGAAGAACTTGGACGGTACTATCACCAGGTTGCACTCACCGCTCCTCCTGGCTCTGCTCAGCGGCGCCCCCGGAGGTCGACTCTGCAACAGACAGAAGAGAGGCTGAGGACTCAGCGTCCCGTATTTTGGGGGCGCAGATGTAAACAGGACGTACCGGTGGAACCAGACCTGGAGAGTCCAGGACCTTTGTTTCCAAAACACCCAGGGCGAGGAGCAGGGCCATGAGCCAGACCTTCTTAGGTATGTACATCCCTGCACAGACAAGTTCACGGGGGGTGGAGGGGCATTAGCATAGCATTAGCTTCATACCTAAGATGTGTATTTCTCAGATCATCTTCATCAAAGTTCTGTTGATGATGAGGGTGAATATCATCACCTAGTAGTAATAGCAGTGGAAGTAGTAGTACTGTGTGGGTATGCTTTCTTAGATATTTCCATCTAACAGTGGAAGACGGTGGCGGTAACAATAAAGTTTGGCAAAGAGAAGCCAAATCAAAGCTTCTGAAGGACCAGGACCGGCGGCTCTCCGGGTTCTCACACTCAACGAAACGCAGATGTTCACGCACCTTCAGCGGCGTCTCGGCAGGAAGCTGTGCTTCAACAGTTTCTGCATGGTGTCGGTACGGAGTCCAGAGAGTCCAGAGGAGAGGGGCGTCATCAGACGAGCAACCAAACGGACATCAGGTGGATCAACTCCGGGCTGAACTGGACGGTCAGAACCGGCTGAGAAGATCCATCGGCGCCTTCTGATAAATGAAGGGTTGAAAATATCACTTGTGGTCGGACGTGATTCGTCCTTAAAACATTTCCAAAGGTGAAGACTCGCTCAGGCGAAGACCTCCTCAGGTACACCGCGTCCCATCATCTGGTTTCAATACGAATCTCTGGAGGACACGGAAGCCCCATCAGATGAGATCGGATGATTAGGATCTGCGACCAGAGGACATGGATGACAACCAAAAACCCCAGTGGGCAAACAGGTTTCGCTCATCCAACGTCCTCAGAGGAGAACATGTGCTGGAAGCCAGCAGAAGACACCGACCGGTGTCATCAGAAAAGAATCCAAGCTTTACCGTCACGGCTCCCAGCTGAGATCCTGGTCCTCTGCTGAGATCCTGGTTCCCTGCTGAGATCCTGGTCCCCTGCTGAGATCCTGGTCCCCTGCTGAGATCCTGGTTCCCTGCTGAGATCCTGGTCCCCTGTGGAGGTTCCTCCTTCCGTCACTTCAGGAGAACGCTTCAAACCAAGAGCCTGTAGAGAGAAGGCTGCCCAGCCCCGAGTCCGGCAGGGCGGAGGGCGGACTTCCTGAAATATGGTAAGGTACACACACACACACACACACACACACACACACACAATGCTGGTATCAGGTTTAGTCATTCCCCTGGTGCCGTATTTATATTATATTGTGTGTGTGTGTGTGTGTGTGTGTGTGTGTGTGTGTGTGTGTGTGTGTGTGAGAGAGAGAGAGAGAGAGGGAGAGATTAGATGGGCAGGACGTGTGAGATGTTGTGATTCCATTGTTCCATGAACGAGTTCAGCCTAAAACTCCACCTTTGAAGGAAACAAGGACGTTAAAAGGTCCTTTTCAATCGGAAATCAAAGCAATGCCTTTATTTCATCTCCAAACAGACGTTCAACTCGACACCTTCACCTTCACAGCACCTTCACGCGTCTGGACCTCCAACACCATTCGACCTTCACCGTTACAAAGCCTTCACCATCAATGGACCCCCAACACCACTACACCTTCACCGTCACTCGACCTTCACCATCACTGGACTCGTCTTCATGTCAGAAGTTCTGTAGCTGGAACAGAAGAGCTGTGATATTTGGAAACGGCTGACATCCCCGATCCAAACGGACCAGGGTTCTGATGGAACCAGGAACTGTCTGAAGCCCGTCGTCCTTCTCCGTTCTTCATCCAGGACACCAGACGTCCTCAAACCCCGAAGGTTTCTCTGCCAGACCCAGAAAAACATTCCAAGAAATAGAAGATTAAAACACAAGAAATGATCAGAAACCAGGCTTGTGTCCACAGGACTTCAGGATCTGGACCTGGATGGGGATCAGGATCTGGGTCAGGAGAATGTAAGTGAAGCCCAGATGTTGTGGATTCAAGGTGGGGGGGGCCTTCACCGCCAGCACCTGAAGGCTCCTCAGCTGAGGCCCTCAACCTCTGAACCTCAGATCTTCTGGCATCAACACACTCCAGCCCTTCATCCTCCCAGCCTCTGCACACAAAACAGTGGCTGTCGACAGGTCACTGTGTGTGTGTGTGTGTGTGTGTGTGTGTGTGTGTGTGTGTGTGTGTTTTAAAGAGGATATTTTTTGGATATCCATGAATATCTATGTTTAAATACATTCTCATTCAATTCTGTATTTTCAGTCTATTGATTCTAAATATATTCAGTGATAAACTGGACACTCAGCTGTCAATCAACCAGCCATTCACCTCCTCCAGAGTGTCACTGAAGCGACAGGAACACGGAGACCCAATGGAACACACACACACACACACACACACACACACACACACACATTGTCGTTCACTTCTCAGTGTCTTTCTATTGTTCATGAATTCTTGGAGGAGGTCCCTGTGTCTCCAGTTACTGTGTGTGTGTGTGTCTGTGTGTGTGTGTGTGTGTGTGTGTGTGTGTGTGTGTGTGTGTGTGTGTGTGTGTGTGTGTGATGTGAATCACCACCATAGACTCACCTTTACGATACCCCTTCCAGGAGGGGGCAGCGTCTCACCACATACATTTGTGCTCGTGAGGCAAAAGCCACAAAAGCCAGGACATAGAGCAAGGTACTTTCTGTGTGTGTGTGTGTGCGTGTGTGTGCGTGTGTGTGTGTGTGTGTGTGTGTGTGTGCGTGTGTGTGTGTGTGTGTGTGACGAGCACCAGATCATCACAGGATGGGAAGATTTCACAGATGTTACCAATTATACACACACACACACACACATATATAAAATGATATATGTGAGGGTGGGTTACGTTTAGCTTCCTTGAGACTTGAACCAGTTAAACCAGTTAGATGTGCCAGACCTTCACGGTCTGGAACCTGATATGTGGACCAGTCAGACCAGTTTGATACTAGAGACCTTCACCTTCTGGCACCTGGAGCAGAAGGGTTTACTGTTCCCTCAGCTTCGCCAGTCAGGACACGCCGCTCCTCCACCGCCTACTTCCTGCTGGAGAAGGTGAAGACTCAGACCAGGGGAAGGTCACACCTTCTGGTGCGAAAAGACTCAAGTCCTCCAATTGGAGGACCAAACGGAGTTCCAGAAACTCCAACCATTAGGCAGGAGGCTATGACAAACATCTGAGCTTTAATTGGTTGGCTTTAGGAGGTTACATGTAGTAAACATAGAGGTTACACGTGTGAATTTTCAGGAGGTCCTGCACTCCAAGCTACGCCTGGCCTTGACCCATCAGGCTTTTCAGAAGAAACCAAAAATATCTTGAAGGTTCACACTGTCTCACTGGAGGTCCACAGCATCGGAACCCTCCCGAGGTCTCCGTCTGGAAGATCTGAAACCGTGTCGTCTCCTCACGGACGCGACACCGAGAGGGTCCTTCTCGGCCCGGACGTTCATGTTCACAGTCTTCAAGTGATACTCCTTCCCGCTCGGTGTCTTCTAGAGTCAGAAGTGGAGCTGAAGGAGCCGTGGCCTTCCACCTCACACAGAGGGTCTTCAAGGAGAAAATGGATTATGCAGAAGGTGCATCCCGGCCAAGTCATCTTCTTATGCCAAGCGAGGTGGACGTGGGAGGGCAAGAAGAACACGCCCGGGAGCAAGTCAAATCTGAATCCGAGCTGCAGAAGGACCCTTAGACCTTCAGAGCGAGAACCTGGATCTGGCTTGGGTTCTGATCCAAACCAACGGACAGGAGGCTCCTAAAGCAGCCCACCTCCAGGGGGCTCCTGGTGAACGGAGAAGGTCCCGGGGTCTCCTGTGCGCATGAAGACTAGAACTACGGAACCAACCAAAGCCATCTCAGACCCGACCCTTCCATTCCGGACCCGACCTGCTGTCGGACCGTTTCAGTCCAGATGATCCGGATCTTCGTACATGCCAGATTTGATTCTGCAAGATCAGATGGTCCAAGTCCAACAGACTGAAGCGATGGCTTTGGCGCGACCACGGAAGATTAGAAGGTCACCGCTGCCCCCTGCTGGTCAAGCTCAGGAGCCGGTGGCTCTGGGAGATCCTGGATTAAGGAGAGAATGTATTCAGGCACATAACTTTGGAGTTCCTCAGAAGACACCCCGCAGATCCTCTGGGAGCGCCCACCTTCAGGTGACCTAAGATCAGGGGTGTTTCGGGTTCCTCGGGGTTGTTCTCAGAATGAAGCCAAGGGATGAAGAGCTGGGAGGGCAGGGGAGTGCAACGTCTGCAGGAGTAGATAGATACCTCACACGCTTCTGGAACATCAGAGCCAGCCGGTCTGAGGAGAACATGCTCTCTACTTTTGTGAGATGTTCCTAGAGCAGGTCAGGCAGGTGGCTGTAGACCGAGTCCAGCAGTGTCTGGCTGGCCTCCTGACTCTTCACGCCGGCGATCTCAAAGAGCTGGTCCAGCTTGTCTTCGGCGGCCGGAATCTCCTCGATGACGTGAAGCTCCTCAGGGTTCAGGATGTGCAGCATGTCGTCGAAGATGGGCTGCAGGTCGCACGGGTCGAGACGCACCTGCCGGAGAACCGTGTCCTTCTTCTCTGGAAAGGAGGAGACCAAACAACCTTCAGCACCTTTTGCTCACAAGGGCCACTATCATGCATCGATATGATGCATGGGGTACAAGTATAACGTATGAAGCACAACGATGGAGTATACAAATGAAGAAGTATAAACTATAAATGTCAGCATCAGGATAAGCACAAGTATGAGGTATAATTATGTAGTATGAAGTATAAGCATGAAGTCTAAGTATGAAGTATAAGAGTGAAGTACTTGGTCTCCAGCCTCTTGAAGAGTACTACACGTGTTCTACTCTTCCTCGAAAGTTTGTGTTTTCTCTTTCACTTTATAATTGTACCAGTAGTTAACCACCAGCAGTTAGCCACCAGAAGCTAGCCACCAGAAGCTAGCCCCCAGCAGCGAACCACTGGCAGCTAACCACCAGCAGCTAGCCAGAAGCAGCTAATCACCAGCAGCTAGCCAGCAGCAGCTTGCCACCAGCAGCTAAGCACAAGCAGCAAACCAACAGCAGCTAGCTACCAGTAGTTAACCACCAGCAGCTAGCATCCAGCAGCTTGCCACCAGCAGCTAACCACTAGCAACGAGCCTCCAGCAGCTAGCCACCAGCAGCTAACCATTAGCAACGAGCCACCAGCAGCTAGCCACTGGCAGCTAACCCCCAGCAGCTAGCTGCCAGCAGCTAACCATTAGCAAGCCACCAAAGGGACCAACTAGAATTTATCAGAAAGCAGCATGACAGAATCTGAATCAGTGCTCTTCTACTAGAACCTGCTGAGGATTCCTCAGCCCCAGCTGGAAGGTGGTCTTTGGTAGAAGCACAAGCAGGTAGTCTAAACCGGCTGTGGGGTCAGACGTAGTCCTTCTCCCACCTTTGGTGATGAAGGAGCCGTTCCTGCTGAGGGCCGAGTCCTTGCTGGAGGTTGAGTCGCAGCGGAGCAGCGGCTCGGACTCGTCTGGGAAGAAACCTCTGGTGCGGTCCACTGGCGACTGCTCCACGCTGGCCCCGCCCACGCTGGCCCCGCCCACGCTGGCCCCGCCTACGCTGGCCCCGCCCACGCTGCCCCCCCCGCTGCCAGGGCTGTCCGGAGGCTTGTGGACTGGGCTGGGGTTCTGGCCGACGTTCGCCGACGTCATCAGCTGGCTGATGTCAAACTGCAGAGGAAGCAGGAGGAGAAGAACAAGGTCAGAGCTAATGCTAACACCTTCTGGGTCCATCCACCGTGGCCTTTCCACAGCGATCATCTCCAGATCACAGTGGGACAGAAAGGGAAAGACCTCAGCTGTATAGCACTTCATTCTGGCAACCTGAGGAGACCTTGCAATGTGCACCATAGTTGGCCTGGGAAGGCCTCGCGATCGCCTCGAGGAGCTGGACCAAGTGTGCAGAGACAGGGAGGCCTGGGAGATCTGCTTCGGTGGCTGCCCCCTCAACCCCACCCCAAGCAAGCCGTCGAAGATGGATGGACGGATTCTCGGTATTATCAGTACTGGAAGAAGACAGACCTTTATTGTCACATTCGCGACCGAGAGCGGCTAACAGTTCATCCATTGCAATGTTGGGCTCAAGGTTGGTGTCTGTTTCTTTCTACATCATCATTTTGAGTGGGACTTTGTGATTTCCTATATCCCTGTCCCCATCATCAGCCCCGACTTCCTGTGAGCGAGTGGTCTGCTCCAGGACATGACCACCCACCACTCAATCGTCACATTGTCTTTCGCCACTTTTGCGTGGGAGACGGGGGGAGCCGGGCCGCTAGCATAGGCTAACTTTTTGGCATTGGGGGATGTTTTACAACATTTGCTAGCAGATGTTCTGTCGCTCACATTTGCCTCAAGGCAGTAGCAATAGTGGAATTTCTTCGCCCAGCCAGTGTAAAAGTATTGCAGGAGTTCTTGGGCATGGTGAACTTTTACAACCGCTCCCTCCCTCATGCTCCCCACCTCCTTCAGCCACTGTAAGGGGCTTTGCAGCTCAAGGAGTTGACTAGACTCCTGTGCGGGTCGAGAGTTTTGACAGGGCGACGCACATTCTGAATAATTCGGCCCTTTTCACCCATCCTGCACCCACAGCGTCCACAGCATTAACTTCTAATGCATCTGACATTGCCGATGGGGCTGTGGTAGAACAATCTGGCAAATGCGTGGCAGCCTCTTGCGTTCTTTTGCCGCAAACTACGGGATAGCAAGCAGAAGTACAGCTTTCTTTGACAGGGAGTTGTTACGCCGAGCGACGCGTCACGTCCGGCTCCTGCTGGAAGGCCGCTCCTTCCCTGCTTATCTGGATCACAAGCCACTGACCTTTGCCATGTCCAAAATGGCCAAGCCGTATTCCGCTCATCAGCAGTGGCACCTTGAAGCCATTTTGGAGTTCACGACGGGCACTCAGCACGTAGATAAGTCCGACCCTGTTGCTGATTGCCTGTCGCATGTATTCCTGTGCCCCGAGCACATCGGGGCGGATTTCTCAGCTTTGGCCACCAACCAGCCCGCAAGCCAGACGTCCTCGCCCTGAAATCAATGTGCACTGGCCTCTAACTGGAAGCTGTGGTTGTGCAGGAAGGTAGTCCTGCTCTCCTCTGTGACGTCTCCATCGGGCGTCCCCACCCAGCGGCTCCAGTGGCCTGGTATCATGTTTTTGACCCGGTTCCCTCCCTCTCACACCCGGGCGTCCAGGTATCAGTGAAGTTGGTGAGTCCAAATTTTGTCTGGCCTCGCATCCGCAAGGATGTCAAGGAGTGGGAAGCTACATGTATGGCGTGTCAACCATAGGAGGTTCCTGGAAACTCAAGGAAATTTTCCTGAAAACTTCTGTGTGGAGGAAAGGTCATGCTGGTCCATCAGCTGTTCCTGCGACTCGCGGTTCTTCAGTCCAACAAAAGCCTTGGACTTGTTCTTCCTAGCAGAGCCTGAAGGCCACGGGTCGGAGGCCAAGCGGTTCCCTCCAAACTTCTGGGCAGAATCTTGCCAGGCGACCGGCTGGCCAGTCGAACGTGATTGGGTCTTTTTCATCATACACTGCTCATTGGTCGAAGCTGACCTATCAGCACCTTGGTCACAGAATTCCACAATGAATGAGGGACATCTTTCCTGAAGGACAGACTGAGGGTGATAATTCAGTTCTGGAGCATTCTGCAAGGTGTGCAGGGTTCTGCAGGGTTCTGTGGGGCTCTGAGGGGTTCTGTGGGGTTCTGTGGGGTTCTGTGGGGTTCTCTGGTGTTCTGCAAGGTCTGCTGGGTTCTGAAGGTCGAAGCTGCAAGAATGAGCAGAAACACCGGCTCTGTTGTCTCCAGCCGGTAACGTCTGGATCACTGAGCCACAACTCGAACAAACATGCTCTGTCTCACTCACAAAGGAATGTGTGCACGCGCACACACACACACACACACACACACACACACACACACACACACACACACACACACACACACAGCCCACAGTCACATGGGATGCACTGGGACAAATTACTTCTGGAGAACAGGAGCGAAACTCTGCAGGTCCTGCTGGAGGACGAGGAGAAAGCATCAGATGGTTTAACTTCCACCCTCTTACTGTGTGTGTGTGTGTGTGTGTGTGTGTGTGTGTGTGTGTGTGTGTGTGTGTGTGTGTGCGTGTGTGTGTGTGTGTCTGTGTGTGTGTGTGTGTGTGTATGTCGTATTCCTTCTTTGTGGAAGTGCAAGACTTGGGATAAGTAGTAACTCAGCTCTTTAGCTTAGGCCAATGAAGGTTGTGCTTTGGCCTTCAGCATGCCTTAGAAGAAGGCAGTGACCCCTCGTGGCCCCCTGAGGGGTGCAGGTTATAATCCAGCGGATTCACTGGAGTCCGGCTCAGGTGGCTTCGGTGAACCGGCCGGCTGGATGAGAACTTCGGTCTTCATTCGGGGATCTTGTGCTTGTGGAGCAGAAGCAGGCCGATAGAAGGTTCATGAACATGACGCCTCTGCTGCCTCGGTTGGTCTGAAAGGTCGCTCTGGTCTCTCTCGCCTCCGGCCATCACTCCGGGACCTCACCATTGTTCGTCCGCCGACGAGCTGCTATCTGCCCTGCGATCGCCGGAGAAGAAGGATGGACCTGCTGCTGATTATTAGACTCCGATGAAAGGACCGAGTGTCCGAGCTGATTCTAAGCTCCCGCTTCTCCTTCAGACAAGACGCTGAGTGTTCGGAGTCGACCTTGAACGGACCCTCAAGGACACCTACGGCCTAGAAGTGATGAAGGAACGGTATGCTTCCTGTTTGTGTGCTCTGAAAGATAACGTTCCCAGGAGGGACGGCAATGAAGATTCGAGCGAATACAGAGATGGTTCTGTGGAGCAGCAGAAACCTTCAGTGTTTCAGAGGACCTCTGGCTTCCTGCCATAGAGAGCAGGAAGAGCGAACCCAGCGCCACGAAGTCCTGTTTCACCAAGTTCATGTCTGAGTTCACGAGACAGCTTTGGGAACATCAAGTGGACGTGGACGTGGTCCAATGAGCGGGGAGATGAACTCGGCTTCTCTAATCCGTAGACACGCTAATTAATCCCTGTGACATCACGGCGAGCCAAGCCCTGTCAGACGCTCCTACCTGGGGATTGTCCTCCATGACGTATCGGATCTTCTCCACGACGTCGATGCGCCGCTGCCGGTGCAGAGCGTTGATGAGCTTGGCCAGGTTGGCATCTCCGTCTCGGATGGTCCAGTGCTGCAGCGCGGCGTACGCCCGCTCCGGCTCCGACGAATAGCCGTTGGAGAACGCCGCCACCTCGCGCTCGGTGGCGTTGGCCAGACACTGGTAGATGTCGATCCAGTGGTTCCCCACCTGAGCTGCTACCAGCTTCAGGATGTCCACACCTGGAAGGAAACGGACAGTTGGACCTTCAGGTGAGAGAAAGGCTTTGTGATCCATCATAATGATCAAGATATAGAAGAGAAATTCAGTTCTACATGCAGAACAACATCAGCCAAAGGTTCCCACTGCCCTGAACCGCCGTGGATGAACCTTAGCAGAAGGTGCAGCCGCGGGTCAGGGTTCAGTGGCTGAGAGGAGCCGGGAACCCAACCGGGAACGTCTGATTCTGAGGACCGTCGCTCCGACCCTGAGCTCTTCTTTGTGGAAGAGCAGAAGGAGGAGAAGAGGAGGAAGCAGATGGAAATCTAAGAAACCTTCAGTCATTCATTCCACTTCTGCTGCGTGAGGGACATGGTGGGCTTGGAGGCCTCCACTGAACCTGCTGCATGTG
This sequence comes from Fistularia commersonii, assembly GCF_037954325.1. Lineage (NCBI taxonomy): Eukaryota > Metazoa > Chordata > Actinopteri > Syngnathiformes > Fistulariidae > Fistularia > Fistularia commersonii. Next base: position 8,005,663 of record NC_141319.1, on the reverse strand, counting down.
TTTGACTGCGAGAGGAACCAGGAGAACGGGAAGAACCCGGACAGGCACGAGGACAACAGGGAGACTCCACGCAAAAAGAAGCCCTGTCAGGCCGCCGTTGAAGCAGGAACCTTCTTGTTGCGAGGCAGATGCACCACTGCACCACCTCCACCCGTTATCTAATCAACCAATCAAAGCAGGGGACAATAACTCAGTCAAAGTCAGCAGCAGGAGGAAGAAGGTTCCCCAGAGCCGGTGCACTAAAAAGCAGAAGATACTGAGCTCTCGAACCTCCAGAACTTTCTGGACGTAGCAAGGTGGTGATCCCAGGCGAATCCAGAACAATCCAGTGTCTGGAAGCTACTCTCTTGGAGATGGTGAGCCCTGGAGATGATCTCAAAGAGCCTGCAGAAGGCGCTGAGATATGAAACGCAGGTAATGATCCGACTGGATCGGATCGTCTTCGTTTCTTTAAAGGTGCATTTTTTAAGAACCGACTAAACTACATTCATTGCATTGTGACTGATCACACCAGGAGCTCCAGGAACTCTGCCCCTGCCACTGATCTGATCATTAACACCTTCCACAAACACTCCAAGTGACAGCTGGAGGCCTGTCTCCATTCCATTCTGGAAACAGCTCTGAGGAGCAGCTGCCTCGGAGCTGGACCTGCTGAGGAGGTTAATCCAACCGGGAGGAGAACCAAAGCAGGAGAGCAGAGAGGAGCCTGAAGACCCGGAGAACTCTGGCCTTTCAAGATAACGATCACGGAATGGACCTCTCAGGTGTTAGATGTTTCCAGAAGAGATGGTCAAAGACTAGACTTCCTGCTGCTGAGAGCAGCAAAAGTCCGGAAACAGTTGACAAGAGAAAGAGAATTAGACGTTCCAAACGAAGCTCAGCTAGCGTAGCATTAGCAGAGCAGAGAGCGAACAATGTAACCGCGGCAAAAAAAGAGTCTGAACCTTACGCCGACCCCAGCTACCTTCTCCCCGTCCACTTGGTTCAGCTCTTCTGGGACAATCCCAAGGAGTTTCCAGTCCAGTCCAGTCCAGAGACATGGTCCCTCCAGTGTGTCTTGGATCTTCTCCAGAGCCTCCTCCTCCCAGTAGGACGCGCCAGGAACACCTCACCTGGGGTGTGTCCAGCAGACATCCTGACCAGATGGCACCACCTCATCTGGCTCCTCTGGAGGCGACTCTGAGAGCCTCCTGAATGGCCGATCTTCTCGTCCTTCCTCCGAAGGAGAGCCGAGACACCCTGAGGAGGAACGTCATTTGGACCACTTGCATCCATGATCTGGATGCGAAGGTCAGATTTGGTTCCCCCTCTTGAGGTGTCACATGGTGGAGCAGGAGCTCTTCAAAGCTGTCCAGAAGCTGTTCTCCATGGTCCCATGGTTTTCTTGTCACCTTCCACTCATCACTGTCCATGTGGGGGGTGAAGCTCCCTCTGACAGGGGGGGGCATACCAGAAGGTCCTGCAGAACCTCACAGAACATTTGGTTCACCAGGCCTGACAGCCTTCCTCCCCGCACCCGGCACCTTCTTCACCCACTGACCCAGATCATCTTCATTGGTATCATCTGGAACGCAAGCACTGACACACACACACACACACACACACACACACACACACACAAATGTGAACTGACAGATGACTCAGCAGGACTCCGCAGCTCTGACTCATCGGTCATTCATTATTCATCCTTCCATTCCTGTTATGGACGGTCGGACACACGGGCAGACACGGTGCTCCAGAGGAACCCTGACAGAAGGATCCTGGAGAACCAGGAGAACCAGGCAGAAGACCCCTGGCAGGAGCAGGCGGACCAGGAGGTGCTAGCATACCCCGAGGACGGGTGTTTAGAGGCCGAGGGACCCGACGACCAAAGAGACGCAAAGCTCCGGCCCTGAAGGCATCACGGAGATCTGAAGGAGCACAACCCCGGCATCTCCTGCTCCTCCACCCACTGCAGGCCTGCCGTCCATGAGGTCACCCGCTGAGGCTTTCCAGGAATGACTCATGACACCACGGAGGGCCGTCAAGACCTCCGTCTGTGAAGCACCCGTGATACCCGCCTGATCTCCTGCTCAAAGGGGGCGGGGCTAGGCCTGCAACACTGTGGGAGAGGCGGGGCTTAACCTGGACGGCCAGCTGTCAATCATGCAACCATTCACCTTCTCATCCACACCGACCAACATCTTCAATGAACCAATGACTGCGGACTGTAGACTAGAACCTGGAGAGAACCCAAGGAGAAGTTTCATCAAAATGAAGTTGGAGCCAAAATCAGATGGAACCCAGAGACGTTCCACCGTAGAGGTTAAGTTCTCATGTATCTTCATTCTGCTCTGCTCCACAGAAGGTCCTCCTTACAGCAGACAGTTGATCCTGCAGGTCATCCCTGATCTTCGTCCAGAGCCTTCAAATCCAGGATTAGGATTGAAGGAGATTAAATGGGGGGATTTATGGCTGGACACACACACACACACACACACACACACACACACAGACTTTTGACTTTAAAATCTTCTGAATGAATTGAATTTTAGGACGCCGACATGCGAGAAGGTCCCTGCAGACCAGAGGCCTGAAGAAGACCAGCTCATCCAAATAGCTGCATGTTCAGGAAACGTTATCTCGTCCGGCTCTGGTGAGTTGTTTCCAAGCAGCTTGTGATGGAGAACCTTCTGCCAACTTGTGCTCCAAAGCCACAGGAGGCGTCCTGAGGACCATCACTGGCCTGGTGCGGAGAAGCTCCTGCAGCAGCGTGGAGCAGCCCTTCGAGAGGAACCCAAGGTCCAGGGCGGACGTCGCGTGTGGACCTTCTGGGCGGAGAGCCATCAGCCGTCTCCGTGGTTACGCAGAGTGACAGAGGAGAAATCCTCGCTCTGCTGCTGCGGCTCCATGACCTACATCAGGCTGGAGATGATTCAGTGTGTCAGCAAGACCACGTTTACACACTGGACCCTGAAACATGTGTGTGTGGGTTTAAGTGTGTATGTGTATTTATACGCGCGCGCGTGTGTGTGTGTGTGTATATATGTATTTATACGCATGTGTGTGTATACCTATGTTTGTGTGTGTCTTTACGTGTGCCTTTGTGTATGTGTGTGTGTATACGTGTGTGTCTAGAAATGTGTGTGTATCTATACACATGTCTGTTTGAGTGTATATTTGTGTGTGTCTATGTGTGTGTGTGTGTGTGTGTGTGTGCGTGTGTATGTGTGTCTATACGTGTGTGAGTGTGTGTGTGTGTGTGTGTGTGTGTGTGTGTGTGTGTGTCTGGGCAGCTGTCAATGTTAACTGTTATGGTTTCTTCAAACCCTCTGAGAAATGGGGGGAGGAGCAGATGCAGACGGGGGTCAAAGTTTGAACCCCATGTTTGAACCTCCACGCTCAACAAAGCCAATCGTCCGCCTCCATCTCACCCTCAGCCAATCGTCCTCCTTCCCTCCGCCCGGACAGAACCAATCGGTGCTTGGGTTTCACATCATGGGCTCCTGGATTGTCTGACCATGGAAGTTTCTTCTTCCTCCCCACTGGTGGGCCTCATGGAGATGCTGGTGACCAGCAGCTTCTCAACCACCTTCTGTTGCATCAAACCAATCACCTTCTCCCATTCCAAGAGGAGCAGCCCGAGCGAAAGCAGACACCTCCTCCTCCTCCTCCTCCTCCTCCCACCTCCAGCAGCCCACCCTCCTTCTGCCCAGGTCCACCAGGTGGCTCCTGCTGCGCTTGGACGGGGAACCGGGCTAATTAGGGCTGCCGAGGTTTAACGAGGAGGACGGCGGGCAGGTAGAACGTTGATGAGCTCAACGTGTTCCTCTGGGGTGGAGGTGGAGATCGTAAATAATGGGGCTGGTGAACACGCCTCACACACACGGGATGACGGGTTTTTTCCATGTTCTCTCCTCACACACACACACACACACACACACAGGAAAGCTGATGGATCTATCAGGGATTAACGGACATCGATCACTGTCTCGCGTGTTGATGAAGCCATTAGAGGGTTACAGAACGTGGACCTGCTCGCAGCGGACGGTCCAGCCGGAGGTCGGACCCGTGGGTCCATGCAGAAGAAGCGTCCACACATCGTACACTTCTGCTCCAGGAGATGCGGCCGATGTCCCGACGGTCCGACGGGCATCACATTAAGCGGGTTATTAAAATGAATCTTTCAGCGAAGGCTCGTCGGCGAGCCGAAGCATCTGCTCTCCTTCTCCAGGAGGACACACGGACCTCCTGCCTCCACTCAGACCTCTGTGAGAAGTGATGATGCCCAGAGACGTCAGTCAACCAGTAAGGTCTCCAGATGTGGACCTCTGTTTGCTGTTTACAGAACCGCATGAGTGACACCTGCAGCCTATCCGCGCTGCGATTGGGCGAGAGGAGCTTCGCCCCGGACCGATCGCAGCGCCTCTCATCCACACAACTGGACAGCGCAGGCTCACCCAGGAAGCTCCAGAACGAAGACCGAGAGTGGTGCGGTAACTTGGGCCGGCACCTTCTCCGGAGGAGCAAGTGTTAGCATGTAGCATTAGCATCCCCGACCCAGAGGGAGACGACGACATTCATTCGGAAACCGTCGGCTTCCGGGCGACCTCAGGAGAACCTCTGGAGAACCTCGGGAGAACGTGCGAGGCCTCCAAAGAGAAAACCATCACGGCTGCGCGCCAGCCGGCCTCCACATCTCCACCCTGCAGCCTCTAACGCACCTTCTCGTGATGCCTCCAACCCTCCTTCCACACAAACAGATCCGACCAATAAAACCCCAGGCCTTCGCCGCCGGGGACAGGAGCCGCTCACTGTTTCCTGGTCCACCAACAGCAGCTTCTGTGGTCTGTGTGTGTGTGTGTGTGTGTGTGTGTGTGTGTGTGTGTGTGTGTGTGGCATCGGAGCCCGGGAGGGCGGCCAGCAGCGCCACCTTGGAGGGATTAAGGAGCAGTAAATGGTGCAAATGGGAGTGTAAAATGTTTGGGATGAATGTGCATGCATACATCCCAACTAAACACACACACATGGGCCCAGGATGACTCATCCCACCAGGAGAACACCCATGGAAACCACACACACACACACACACACACACACACACACACACCATGTTCCTGTAATGAAGTGCTGCCTGGAAAGCCAGCCCTCAGGTTGTGTGTCTGCTGAACAGAAGGTCTGGAGAGCCTCTGCTGGCCTCGCTTCAGGTGTTCAGATGCAGAAGTCCAGCACCGAGAACAGGCCTGGAGCCCGACATCAGCCGATGACACGGCAGGTGGTTCTGGAGGAGGTTCCACAGGACCGGTAGGTGTCCTGAAACCAGAACCCGAAGGCCCGGCGCTTCGTGTTGTTCTGACTGAACTTCAAGCCTAAAGGTTGCCGTGGCAACAGGCGATGATATTCCGCCGAGCAACAGGTCGGCTTCCTGGAGGAAATGCAATGTGGACAGCAAACTGTGACCCTCACACACACACAAAAACACACACACACACACACACACACACACACACACACACACACACACACACACACACACACACACACACACAAAGGCGCGCACAGGCACGCACACACCCCTCTGTGGGCCCGTTGGAAACCTGATTGACCCACAAACAACAAACCCTGATGCAGCTGAAACCAGATCGTTCCAGTTCTGTGTGGTCTGTCACTGAGGGAGGGAGGGGACACACACACACACACACACACACACACACACACACACACACACACAGCCACATACACACACAGGCAGACAAACACATACACACTGACACACAAATACACACACACCCAAACACACGGGGGGGGGGGGGGGGGGGGGGTCCCCTGAGTTTGTGTTTGTTTGTGTTGTGAACCTGGAACCAGAGTAGTAATGGAACCGCAGAGTTTGTGTGCGTGTGTGTGCGTGTGTGTGCGTGTGTGTGTGTGTGTGTGTGTGTGAGTGTACAACAGGGTCACGTTGTAGCTTGTGTAACCAGCGTCCTCCACACCATGAGCCCAAGGGCAGCATTGATCAGTTAGATCCCATCACCAGATGGGTCCATGGAGAAGATCTAATCCAGCCAACTATGGAGACCAACATGTTCCTGCCTCCAGCCGCAGACGTGGATCTTCTGCAGATCTGCAGCCTGATGTTCAGGCTGGCAGGACAAACCGTGGCTGGTGTTCTCCACTGGGTTCCCCCGTCTCACCTCATGCAGCCCCTCCAGGGGAAACCAAAGATCACAAGGTTGAGCAGGAGGCCACCGTGTCAGAAGGTCCTTTCCGGCCGCCTTCAAACCCAAGGGTCAACATCTTTTCCCTTCTCCGCCCCCGGGCCCGTGAGCCGGCGGCGGAGCCAATCTTGGCCGCCGCTGGGCTGAGAGGCGGGGCCTAACCAGGACTGCCGGCTGTCAATCACAGACGTCCAACACTCGGCCCCTTCAAGATCTCCTTCCACTCTGTCCTCGTAGGACCTGCTGACCGCTTTGGAACTGATGGAGAACCTGGAGAGAACCCAGGCAGGAGAACACGGAGATAAGACGCAGGGAGGACTCTGCACAAGGAGAGGTCGGTGTGCCGGCAGAGCAGAGCCTTGAACCTTCACGCTGAGAAGAAGCCCTGGACCTCTGATCCTCCATGAGAACCAAAAGGAAGAGTCTCGGAGACAACGGCGGAAGACGATGGATTAAGAGAGCTTCATTATCATCCCAAGATCTGTTTGGACTCAGGTGGATCCAGGAACCTCCCGGGTCTCGGTTGGACCGGTTCCCTCAGCAGAACCTTCACACCCGCACCAAACGCACACGCGACCCGGAGGTCCGAGGACAGCGTGCCGTACGGAAGCACCCCTGCTGGGTCCAGAGGTCGATTCCCCGCCGGTACCCTCGCGGACCTCGAGGTGACGCTAAACCCCAGATCTTCCATGAACGTGGCGACCAAAGGAGGTGCGGCGACCCGGCCGCTCCAAAGCAGCTCCAGCAGAAGGCGAGGAGGACCGAGATGTCGCGGTGAGGACTCACCCTGCCCGCTGGAGTGGTAGATCCACTTCTCCTTGACCTGCGTCGGGGGCGCGGCGGGTTTCTTCTGGATGGACTTCTCCATGATGCTGCTGGGATCCTGCACGGGGCCCTTCTTCAGCACACGGGAGCTCCTCTTCACGCTGCAGACCACGATCACCACCAGCACCAGGAGGAGAAGCAGCACGATCATCCAGGGCAGGTGCTCGTTGATGTCGAAGCGGTCGCGGGTGTTGGGCCTCGGAGATCCTCTGCGGGTGGGTTTGTAGAAGGCGGAGGTCCCGCCGCTCTCCTCCGACGCCTTCCTGCCCGGGTCCCGCTCCGAATGACCGGGAGCCGCGGACGGCGGGATGGGGACGGCGGTGGAGGTCCAGCTGAGGAGCAGGACCTGGGCCCGGGTTTCCTCGCCACGGAGCCTCTCCCTCATCTGGATGGCTGCCGACCAGTGGCTGGAGCCTGCGGAGGAAGGAGGACACCTTCACGTCAAGAGCTTTGCTCCACAAAGACAGTAGAAACACAGCGGCCGGAGGAGTCCGGACTTCCTCAGAAGGTTCACGCCTTCCTTTCTGGATCTCCCAGCCAGCCGCCGGGTCACGGAAGGAACCGTCTGCTGAGTTCTCCGTGACGGCGGGGCTTCGTGGAGCCCTCAACCTCTCCCAGGATGCTGCTGATCATCTGACAACGGTGAGGAGCAGATGACGGCCGGGGCTCATCATCTGGACGCCTGAGAATCCCTCAACCCGCCATCTTATCCCCAAATTACAGGTCTGATGGCGAGTTTTGCGGAGTGGAGCGACCAGAACCGCGTCCAACTCCACTGAGGTCGCTCAGCGTCCGCAGCTCCTCGGGACCTTCTACCGGTCGATGGTGGCTCTTCTTCGGTTCAGCGTGCCGGCGGGCGGCGCCGGGACCGGTGAGGTCCACTGGCTCACTACGATAGTGAGGAAAGGCCGCTCGGCGCCGGGACCGGACCGGACCGTCTTCAAGCGGTGGCGGTGGCGAGGGTGAAGGACGAACCTTCCCACCCACGGATCCCCAGCTGTGGCTGACGTGCGGCTCCTTCGACCGACGGTTCACCTCCACCCGACGCTGGCCGGCGTCGGACCGCACGAAAACACACAACGGCGAGCGTCCTGAGCGCATCACTGCCGCCTCCACCGTTCCACGATCTCACTCCCCTTCTCCTCTCGCTGCCTCACCCTCCCACGTCATGTCCTGACTCTGCTCTCTCCTGGCTCGGCCCAGGACGCACACATGCTGCCTATTGTTGTTAGATTTTATTCAGCGTCTTTGTTTTTGTCACTCTATTTATATTGTTGTTTAGTTGTGTATTTTCCACCCTCACTGGTTCTTCATGTCGCCATGGAAACGCTTCCCGATGTTGCACATTTGACAAACATCTGCGGAAATTCCCTGGGAAGATCCTTGAAACACCTCACGCCCAAAGTGGACGGGAGTTCCAGGTTCTGTGATGGAAGACCAGGACCTCCTCCTGTCAGCGGGAGAGCAGAGAAGGAACATGGAGAACCCAGGGATTCATTCAGTGGACATTCTTTGAGAGACTATGGTGGTTCCTGGGACACACACACACACACACACACACACACACACACACACACACACACACACACACACACACACACCTCCCAGGGTCCTGACAGTGAAAAGGCAGTCAGGCTGAATGAAGTGTCTGAGGACTCATCGATTCCCTGCCAGGACAAACAGCACCGACAGAATTAGAGAGGTTGGGGTCCACAGGGGGGGCAGGAGTGTGTGTGTGTGTGTGTGTGTGTGTGTGTGTGTGTGTGTGTGTGTGTGTGAGGGGGGTCAGAAGGCGCTATACTTAGCCTGGTTCTCAGACAGGATTGTTTGAGGAGTCATGATGGGGGGTGTTGCTACGGTAAAGGTTCACTTCCCGTCTCTGCTGGGAGGAACCTTCCTGGACCAGGCAGGTTCCTCAGTCAGGAACCTGCCTGGATCCAGGCCTGCCTCTTCTAAGGTCCCTAATATAGCAACGCTAGCTGTGTTAGCATGAAGGGGGACCAGGAGGACCTCGAAGGTCCACCAAGAGACAGAGGGCTTCAGTCAGGCAAGCAGAAGAACCTGACTGAAGCCCTTTCTGCCCCCTTTACTCCAACTTTAAACCTCTCGGAGTCCTGAAGCCGGACTCGTCCCGGTTGAATCAATGAGTCGTGAGCGTCTCCGCTCAGCCGAGCCAATCACAGCCAGGTATCTCGGCAGAGGGCCGAAGGTTTAGGGGGAGAACGTCTCCCTTCGAGATGGCTGACTGACTGATCTCATTGATTCAGGAGGTCCGTGTTGAAGCCTCTCCAGTCGAACACCAAGCCCGAGGCGGCACCCGTGGTCCTCGTCTCCGCTTGGTCCCGATTGGTGGAAGGTCCTACCGGTTTGCTCTCCTCCAGGACGAAGGAGAAGGGGCTTCCCTTCAGCCGCCTCCGTCATCCTAAACCGATCGGACAACGGGTCTGAGGATGTCTCCTGCTCCCACCTTGGCGTCCGTCGGCCGGAGACGACGATGAGCTCTCCGGTTCCTCCGCAGGTTCCTCCGCAGGTTCCTCCACAGGTTCCTCCGCAGGTTCCTCCGCAGGTTCCTCCGCAGGTTCCTCCCCAAGTTCCTCCACAGGTTCCTCCACAGGTTCCTCCACAGGTTCCTCCGGGGTCTCGGAGACGGCGGGCGACGCCGGCGTCATGAGAGGAGGTCCGCAGATGTTGTCGGTCATCTCGGTGCCCGCCGTCAGCAGGATCAGCCCCTGAGCTCCGCAGTCCGTGTGCAGACAGCACCTGGTGGAGCTGGACTCCACGGCGGAGAAGGTACCTTTGGGACAGGCCTTGCAGAGGACGTCCTCGGTGTCGGTCCCTCTCTTCTTCGCCCTCTTCCCCGGGGGGCACAGCGAGTGGGGCCGGCACTCCGTCCCGTTCCCCGTCCAGAAGGTCCCCGAGGGGCACCTGCACACGCGGTCCCGCGAGGCGGAGCAGGGCGTCTTCTCCAGCAGGCCGGCGGGACACGGCGGTCTGCATCGGTGGCAGCGCCGGACGCCGTTCTCTCCTCGGGTGAAGGTCCCCTCAGGACAGGGGCTGCACTCTCGCTCCGCCGCCGCCGAGCAGTGGGCCGACACGAAGGTCCCCGCCGGGCACTTGGCGCACAGCAGCCGGGCTCCCGAGGGGTCGGTGTGCCGGTACGCCCGGGCGGGAACCGCCTCGCCGTCCTCGCCGACGGGGGTCGCGCCCCACGCCGAGATGTTCGCCGCCACCGCCGTCACGGTCCAGAAGAGCTGGGGAGGAGAGGGACGGGTCAGAACCACCGACAAACACTCCGACAGACTAGACATGAAGGTTCCTTGAACGTCCGCCCTGCGGAGACAAAGGGTCCTCCATCAAGAAGGTGGAAACGAAAGCCACGACTTCATCGGAAACCTGCGGGACCTTCAGGGCCGGTCGGCCCGGAGGAGAAACGGACTCTCCGGCGAGCACCTTCTCCGGAGCTCGAGGAGAACCTGGAGCTGAGACGGGCTGGGATGGAGAACCGACCCCGGAGGAACTTTGAAGATCTACGACCTGATTTGGTGCAAATTATAAAGGAGCAGATTTCAGACGTTCTCATCCAGAGTCAGCAGGAGGTTGACTCCAAGTCACAAAGGCAACCAATGGACGTTCCTGAGATGGAG
>NC_141319.1:7950000-7990000 GCF_037954325.1 Fistularia commersonii | reverse complement strand
GTGTGTGTGTGTGTGTGTGTGCCTGTGTGTGTGTGTGTGTGTGTGTGTGGGGGGGGGGGGGGGGGGGGGGGGGGGGTTAAAGTGGGTCACTTCCGAGGGAAATGTAATGTCATTACGGCATTAAAGTCCTCGTGTTGGACATTACGGAGGTAGGACAGACCTTCTGGACCGGGGGGGGGGGGGGGGGGGGGGGATACCTTTGGCTGGCACGGTTGATCAGGCTGGACCAGCAGGCAGGTCCTGCAGGACCCCTGCAGGACCTGCTGGAGGGAACCTTTGCAGGTCCTGCTGGACCCCTGCTGGACCTGCTGGAGGGAACCCCCGCAGGTCTGTGGGTTCCCTCCAGCCCTGTTGTCTGAGTAAAGTGTTAGCTGGTGGTCAAAGATGGCGCTCAGGTTCTTGTACCCCCAGCAAGTTCCGTTGGGTCTCCATGGATGGTGGCGGTGAAGCTGCAGCCGGCGTCCTCCACCTGTTGGAAAAAGTCCCCACCATCTCCTTGGTTTTGTTGACCTTTAGCCCCAGAAGTGTCATCCCTAACGTCCCATCGAGGGCCAGGACTCTCTGCGATCTGGTGGCCGGCTGGAAAACCTGTGGAAATTCTCTGGGTAAATAGAAGGAGCGGAGGGAGACGACCGGGAGTTCAGTGTCCACAGGGAACGGTTTCTCCTTCGGACGACCGACCGGAGGGGCGAAGCCGTCAATGTGCGGCAAACTGTCACCGTCATGGATGTTTGGCCACATGTCTGGGAAAGCCAGTATCCAGGCGGACCCGTATTCATGTGGGTGGTGGACGCGAGCTCGGAGCTCATCCAGTGTGTTCCGTTCACCAGAACAGGGAGGAGCCCGATGTCTCCACGACTCCCCTTCGGTCACACTACTGACACCAAAACAGCTTCTTCTTCTTCTTCTTCTTTGGTCTTTTCCCTTCAGGGTCTCCACAGTGAATCCACCTTCTCCATCTCACCCTATTCTCTGGATCCTCCTCTCACACCAACTACCTTCATATCTTCTCTCTCTACGTCCATCAATCTTCTCCTTGGTCTTCCTCCAGACCTCCTGCCTGGCAGCTCCAACTCCAGCATCCGTCTACCAATTTATCTTCTATCCCTCCTCTGTCCATGACCCAACCATCTCAGTCTAAAACAGCAAAAGAATAAAAATAAAAAATACAAAAAGCCAGGCCCACGGCAGAGAGGCATCCAACCATTCACACGTCTGAACCATGCAGGGTCTCCAAGAAGCTCCTCATGTGTTTGGACTGCGGGAGGAACCTGGAGAACCCTGAGGAACCCACGCAGACACGTGGAGAACATGGAGACTCCACACATGAAGGACCATCACCTTTATTTAATGCCGTTTTGTTTTCCTGTAGTCCTTCCTCTGCTCCTAGAACACACACACACACACACACACACACACACACACACACACACACACACACAGTGAGGACCACCAGTATCCAAGGATCAGAAACATTGGAAGGTCACATAGAAGAACCTTACATCATGTAGAGTCAACGACATCATACGTGTTCAATCACATACATGGAAGAGGTTTTCGTTGAGCTTTCGTAGAGGTGGTCCAGAGAACATCCTCAGTCCTGCAGGTCCTGGTCTCAGGGCCTCAGATCTGGACTCTGGACTCTGTTGAGTTTCCAGAAGATGTTTAGATACACCATATCCACGGATACAGACAGTTGTATCTGTATTTTCTAGAAAATAAATCCTTTTGAAATAAAATGGACAAAAAACTTAAAGCACAGCTTTGGCGCTTGACTTGGTGGTACTTGGTGGTACTTGGTGGTACTTGATGGTACTTGGCGGTACTTGGCGGTACTTGGCGGTACTTGATGGTACTTGATGGTACTTGATGGTACTTGGTGGTACTTGGCGGTACTTGGTGGTACCCCCAGTATGAGGAGTCTCCGCTTGTGTTGTTCCCACCTCTAGTGGACATTGATGGTTAATGCAGATGAAATGATGGAATCCATGAGGTTCTTCCCTCCTCTTGGTGAAATACTGGTTTGTTCATTCATTCACTCACCACTCATCCAGCTCTCAGGGTGGCGAAGGGCTGGAGGCGTCTCTGCTGTGATTGGACGAGAGGCGGGACGACACACACACACACACACACACACACGCACACAGGGGTAAAAGAAGTATCTAGTCAGCCATCAATTGTGCAGGTGCTTCCGGTTAAAGAGGATGGAGGCCTGTCATTTTCATCATAGTTACACTTCAACTATGAGAGACAGGATGCGAAGAAAAACATCCAGAAAAAAAAAACAACTGATTTTTAAAGAATTTATTTGAAGATGATGGAAAAAAAGAATTTGGTCAAAAAAAAAAAAAGTTAATCACAATATTTTCTTATCTACTCTTTGTTGGCAATGACAGAGGTCAAAGGTTTTCTGGAGGTCTTCATAGGTCTTCACACACTTGCTGATATTTGGTCCCGTTCCTCCATGCAGATCTCCTCTGGAGCAGAGATGTTTCGGGGCTGTCGCCGGGCAACACGGACGTTCAGCTCGTTCAACAACACGGACGTTTAACTCCATCCAAAGGTTTTCTATGGGGTTGAGACGTGGAGACCGGCTCGGCCGCTCCGGGACCTTGAAACGCTTCTTACGAAGCCACTCCTTTGTTTCCGGACGGTGTGTTTGGGATCATTGTCGCTAAAGACTCAGCCATGTTGCATCTTCACTGCTCCTGCTGATGGAAGGAGGTTTTCACTCAAAATCTCACCATACGTGGCCCCTTTCTTTCCTTTCCACGGATCACTGCTCCTGGTCCCTTTGCAGAAAAACAGCCCCAAAGCGTGAGGTTTCCACCGCCGTGCTTCACAGTAGCTACGGTGTTATTCAGATGCAACTCGGCATTCTTTCTCCTCCAAACACAAGTTGAGTTTTTAATCAAAAAGCTCTATTTTGGTTTCATCTGACCACAGGACATTCTCCCGGTCCTCTTCTGGATCATCCAGATGCTCTCTAGCAAACTTCAGACGGGGCTGGACATGTATGTTCTTAAGCAGGGGAACCCGTCTGGCACTGCAGGGTTTGAGTCCCTGCAGCGTGGTGAGTTCCTGATGGTAGCCATACTCTGGTCCCAGCTCTCTGCAGCTCCTTCACCAGGTCCTCGTGAGGTTCTGGGTTTTTTGCTCACCGCTCTTGTGATCATTCTGACCCCACGGGTGAGATCTTGCATGGAGCCCCAGATAGAGGGAGATTATCAGTGGTCTTGTACGTCTTCCATTTTCTATTAACTGCTCCCACAGTTGACGTCTTCACACCGAGATGCTCACCGGTGCAGAGTCACTCTTCCCTGCTGGTGCAGGTCTACACTTTGGGTTCTCTTTGGTCTCGGCCATCGAGGAGTTTGGAGTGTGACTGTTTGAGGTTGTGCACAGGTGTCTTTTATTCTGCTAACCAGTTCAAACAGGTGCCATCAATACTACCTGTATCAATGGCACCTGTTTGACCTGATGATGGAGCGTGGAGGACCAACCAAAGAAGTTGCAGGTCTGTGAGACATAAATCTTGCTTGTTTGTCGGTGACCAAATACTTACTTTCCTCCATCATTTGCACATAAATTCTTTAAAAATCAGATAATGTGATTTTCTGGATTTTTTTTTCCTCATTCTTGGTGGCAGACTAAATGCTTTTACCCCACGGTGTGTGTGTGTGTGTGTGTGTGTGTGTATATATATATACAACATGTGGTTGTATATATATGTGGGTTGATGACTGGATCAGAGCATGTCAGTGCTGCAGCTCCTCTCCCGGTCTCCCGGTCTCCCGGTCTCCCGGTCTCCCGGTCTCCCGGTCTCCCGGTCTCCCGGTGGTCATAAGCTTCCAGTCTTACAATGAAATCAGTCTGAATGAATCTCTCAGCCGGGTGTTCAGAAACGTGCTGGACAAGGAGGTCTGGTCCGAGGAGCACCATCTGCCTGATCCAGGACTCAAGGATCAGCCGCAGAGGTGGAACCTGGTCCGACACGACGCCTTCACAGCTGGGAGGGAGTCAGATGGAAAACATATTCTGAGAAGAGTCATGTTTGTAACTCTGCTCTTTGTCCACTGAGTGTCTCTGTTTTACAGACAAACACATGGATAGATGTATGGACACACACGTACGTACATACATACATGCATACATACATATATACATACATACATACATACATACATAAAATAAAAGACATTATTGACTGTATTTTATCTTGGTTCTGTTATGCAAACGTTCAGCCACGCTAGCAGAGTAAGCTAGCCCGTGAGGCAATCCTATGGATTGCTGTGGTTCCATCAAACGTTCTTCTGAACCTGAATAAATTCTCGACATCCTCCTGAATTTCCTCAGGAAACATCACCGGAGCAAAAATAAACATCTGCCTCCGTCACGGCAAAGGCGAGCGACGCTACTCCTATAGCACGGCTAGCTTTCTAAATGGCCACTTTATTCATGGAGCGGTGGGCGCGCTTAGCATAGCAAGCTAGCCCGTGGGAGACAACGGCTTCGACGGACGCGGTTCTCCTAAATGTAATCGTTTCATGCAAGTTTTAACTTTTCTTCCTCTCTCTAGGGATCTATTGCAGACACCGGCGAAGGACCAGGAATAACTGATCTTAGTTTTCAACGGGCGAGGTAAAGTCGAGCGCGGCCATTCGTTCAGCATCGGCAGCTGTTTCCAGGTCAGCTCAGCGAACGAGGGCGCGAGGAACTGAGGACCCGTGGGCTCAGGATGGTTGAGAAGAGCTGCTGGACCAGGGGAGATGAAATATCAGTATCTGGTCAACACGACCTGAAGGGCTTGGATGTTTGGAGCAGGACAGGCTTCAGAGACACCGTGTCTTCACAGGACTGGGATCCGAAAAAGGTCAAGATTGAATTATACCAGAATAACTTCAACCTAAGTTGGAAAAATCCCCCTAAAACAAGAACAGGTTGCCTGAAATTAGTTTCCAGGCTTAATTAAATCTAGGAAGTCACAAAAGCTAAGCTGAGCAAAGCGGCGTGAAGAATCCTTCAAATTAGCGACGATTCCCACACGCGTGTGCGTGTTTTCAACCAGGTAGTTGGTTCTTGGGAAATAAAGGCCGCTGTGAACGACACGATGCACAGACAGGATATTCACTTCAAGTCAGTTCCATCAAGTCTTTTTTACTTTGCGTGTGCGAGACCCGGGTATCGCAAGGTCTCTCAGCACCCGGCGGAGATCCGGACGCCATCGTCACTGCGGCGCCGCCGGGGAGAAAAGAAGCAAACGGCCTTCGTGGAAAGAACATGTGAATAAAGGATAAACGTACATTTCTTTCTATATGAAAAGAAATGAAAGAAAGGGAGTGAAAATGAAATGACAAGTAAGGTGCTGTGGAGAATGTACAAATATAAATGTCGATGTAGCACGAGCGGCAGAGTTTTTGACAGCGTTTAAAAAAAATAAAAGTGATTTCCGACGAAGAACGAAAACAAGTTAATCGATACGATTGGAGACGTTGAAAAAAGGTGGTTATTAAATGGAAACATTTGCCTTGAAATGTGTTCACACTCCCGGAGGAGACACCGTCTGTTCGGGGGCCGGACGGGATCTTCGAAAATCCCCGGGTGGTTTTGGTGAACGAGTCGAAGGGAACCGAGGAACCTCGGCATCTTCAGCAGGTGGAACCACAGCGACGCTTTCCCCCCGTGACCTTTGACCCCTGACAAAAACAGAAAACACACTTCAGCCAAACAAGAAAACCTTTGCTTTGTCACTTGAAACCACAGGAAAGAGTGAATCACACACACACACACACACACACACAGAGTAATTGTTTATAGAAAACCATCTCTTGATAGTTTCCACTTTGACTGTGTGAGGGAGATGTTTGGAGGAGATGTTGGAGGAGATGCTTAGACGAGATGTTTGGGGACCTCAGGTCCTGAAGAACATCTCTCGTGACTTCCTTCCTGGTTATATTTAAGCTTAATTGGATTTGATGCAACTCAATGCTTATTTGTGTTCTTTCTCATCCAACATCTGACTTCTCATCTTCTTTGAAGACTTGAATTATTTTCTCAACACCGTTTCTCCCATAACTTTCTCTGCTCAGGATGTCAAAGCGAGGAGACGCTGGAGCTCCAAGCTTGTTGTGACGTGAAGCCGACAGTGAAAGCAGGAGACTATTTTTACTCGCGTCTCCTGAGCGTCGACTCAACACACAAAGGCTGAGTGTGTGTTTGAGTCTCGACGCGTCACGGCGGAGGTGAAGGGAACCGCCGGCCCCAAGCCGAGCGCAAACCCAGCGCAGACCCAGCGCAGACCCAGCGCAGACCCAGCTGACCTCGTTTTCCTTCTTGCTCGCTCGGGGTTTGGTGCGTCGCAGCCGTTAGGGTTGGTCTGCGGCCCGTCTGCGGCCCGTCTGCGGCCCGTCTGCGGCCCGTCTGCCGCCCGTCTGCCGCCCGTCTGCAGCCCGTCTGCCGCCCGTCTGCAGCCCGTCTGCCGCCCGTCTGCCGCCCGTCCTCAGGGCTCTTGTGTTCGGAGGCCTCGTCGCCAGGGACCCAACGCTTGTTCGAGCAACAAATAACCCGAAAAGAATCAAAGGGGGCAAAGCAGCGTCAGGAGATCCCTGACCTTCAGCAAAGATTTGATTGCAAGCAACAAAAAAGTCTCCGGTATTGATCCGAACCAGACCAAAGTCCTGCTTGACATTCAGCGAGGAGGATGATTCAAAAGTAGATCAAGTGCATCAGAACCGTCTCGATGTGAGAATAAAGAGAAAATACTCAGCAGGATAGAAAACGATCTTCTCGAAAAACAGCAGCCGGAAATAACCGGAGAAAATGCAAAGAATCAACCGAAAGTCATCCAAATGACAAAAAACAGCAAATAATTATCAAAACATTTAAAATGAGAAAGAAACAAAACAAATGTTAGAATTTGCAAAAATAATGTAAAGGTAATAAAACAGAATCAGCAAAAAAAAAGCCAAAAATCCTCTCAAAAACTGGAGAAATGCAGAAAATTGATTTTGAAAATGAACCAAAAAAATGCAAAGTACCTCCAGTATCTCGCAGGGCAGAAAGAAGAGGAAAAAATAGATCCAATTTTAGTAAAACTGAAAAAAGGCGTTGGAAAAAAAAAATCTTTCGAAAAAATGTCAAAGTTACCAAGAATGACTTGAATAAAAGCAAAATAGAAAAGACCCGTCAATCCACATCTGCAGAACAGCAGCAAAACAGACACAAACAACCTTTAAAACGTCGTTTGAAACAGGTTTTGAAACAATGTTTTAAACAACAATTTACCCCTAAATTGCAATAAATCACCTCCGAAAAATGAACAAGTTTGAAAGTAGCGTGAAATGATTGTCGGATTTTTAAAAATCAAAAACTTTCTCTGAGAATCAGCAAAATATTGTGATTTACAAGCAAGAAACCACTTCAAGGGGTCAAGATTGAGTTGAGCATAGAATTTGGAAAAAGCTCGAAACGACCGCAAAGTCTGTCAAATCGGCAGTAAATTTCTCGGAATTTGTCCAAATTTCTCGAAGATGAGCAAAGAATGAGTTTTAAAAGCGGAGTCTCCCGGAGGAACGTTCCTCCTCCAAACAGCGGCGTGGAACTCAACCGCTCCGATAACTGACTGATAACTGATCAACTACCTGGAAAACAACAACCTTCATATTCAGAACATTTGAAGAAAAGAATGAATAAAAGATGATTAAATGCCGAAGCAAAGAGTCACCAGGAAGCAGCGAACTCGAATAAATCAGCTCAACGTTCAAGAAGGTAAAAAAAACACAACTAAAACTTGCAAAAAAAAAAAAATGAATATATTTCAAAATGTAGATAATCATCTGGAAAACATCAGAGTAGAACCTTCTATGAAAACAACTTCAGAGAAGTAAAGCAATAATAAGAGAAGAGCAGCAGGAAATGAGCTCAACAAGTTTTTCGGACGTCTCCGAATCTTAATCATAAAACACAAGGTTATTTGAAACTGGGTTTTCAAAATGGCTTCAATCAACAAAGAATGATCTGAGAAAAGTATGACCAGAACCTTTTGATAAGAATAAAACAAAGGCATAAGTCAGTAAAACAAAGAGAGAAGATAGAATTATATACATACATTTCATTTGTTTTTGTTCTTTTTTCTGGCTTCCTAGATCTAAATGGAACCAGAAACAGCACAAACTCACCTCCCGTGACGTCACGAAACATCTTAAATACAAACAAAAGCGCAAAAAGGTTCAGGAGAATTATTGACCAAACTGGAGGGAAGGTGACCAGAGTTGTGTTTGTATGGAAGCGTCCGGAGATTCTATTTATAATGAAAAGCATCAACACAATGCGTTGTCCTTTGGGAAGGCGGCAGTCGTGTCCGGTTATCCGAACCGCATTTCCGTTTTCTTCTTGCGGACAACATTTTGTGACGCAATAAAACAGAAAACAAAAGGGGTAAAGGTTTCAGACCGCGTGAAAAAGGTCAAAAACTTGAGTTTGGAGCGACGTCAGAGGCCGGCTTCTTCTTGGCGGCTTGTTTGGGCGCCGCGATCCGACGCGCGCTCAGCTGTTTAGCCGCTAGCCGATGGCCGACTCTTGCTAGCTTGGCGCTCCCGTGGCGCTTCCTCCCTCCCTGCAACGCATCCAGCTGTCGAAGGAGGAGGCGTTGAAGAGGCGTTGATCCCGGTGTCTGTTCGGTCAGAGTGTCCAGACGCAATTCTATCCTCTTCCGTAACCGCCGTGAGCTGCGCGACGACGTTAGCGAGTGTCATGCTAACAAGCGTCTGCGTTCAGCTAGCAGGTCAACAGCGTGTTGGACTCTTGACCCAAAACGGGGTGCAAATATTTGATGCCGGGCGTGAAAATGAAAATGCAGTTTGGATGAATTTATGCTCGTTTTAGTTCCGGCTCAACTGATGCTGCCACATTCTGAAAATGAGAAAGCATTCTGCCGATGCTGTTAAATTAGAATCATGATCCCTGCATGCTGCCATAGGTTTGAAAAGGGAACTTTTAGAGAGCGACAAAATTTGGAGGAAAAACATCCTTCCAAAAAAAAAACAAAATGTCAAAATAACCAAGAATTATAAACACCGAAATCGAAAAGAGCGGCCAAACAGCAGTAAGAAAAATACACCAGTTGTTACGATAAAAGCAACAATTCACTTGAAAATGACACTAAATCACCACAAAAGAACTATCCGACCATCTTCTCCCGGCCGCCGTCGGGCCGGAGGCGGGTTCAGCCTGGAGCGATCGCCAATCAATCACATCCAAAAATCCACCAACAACTAGAAATAACTTTTGAACATCGAAAAACCCAAAGGATGCAAGAAGTTCTCCTGAGGTTTCCTGAGGGGGAAGAGTTGTATGTCTAGATGAGAGGGGGAAGAGTTGTATGCTTCTGTGTGAGAGGGTGAACAGTTGTATGTCCATGTCTGTAGTCCTGTGATTGATCCAAGGTGACCCCCCGCCCCCTCTGGCCCAGTGACAGCTGGGACAGAGTCAGGGTTCGTGATCCTGGGATACAGAAACCCAGTGCGGATTGGCTGCTGGTCCAGTCCCGGAGGCGTAGCCTAAATCACCCGCCTTTCCTCCTTCTATTTGAGGTCTTTATGACAGGTACGTAGGTCTGTCTGCTGGCCTTCCTTCCAGCCAAAGGGCATTGTAAGCTTATCCAAGTGTGCTTGTGTAACCAGTGACAACCTCCCATGTACTTGGAAACAAGTAAACACTGCCACTTCTATCAGCTGTGTGCTGCCCCATGCAGACTTCTCAGAAAGATTGCCTGGCATAATGGCGTCCACCCGAGGGAAAGGGAAACAATCCCCGGCCTCTTCCTCATTTCACAGCGGGGCTGACAGGACCGAGGCCGGCGGCCTGGCGGGTTTGAGGAAGCAGAAGCTCCGGGAGTCACCGGAAGTAACTGCAGAAGCCATGAAGTCACCCGGTTACATCATTTCAGAACAAATGGAACCCAGTACTCTGTCAGGCAGGAGGCCAGACACTTGGACCAGCCACACTGATAAAAGAGTATCGACCACGAGGAAAGGAAAGCTGAACAAGAAAGGGACGAGACCAGAGATGTTGTATGCTTTGGAGACAGCGGCATCGAGAAGACAGGGCCAGAGATGAAGATGTTGAGGTTCTCTTTGGGAGCGAGGAGAGGATCAGGAATGAGTCCATCGAAAGGACAGCGCATGTTAGATGCTCTGGAGATAAAGTCACACTGAGATGGTTTGGACACAAAAAGAGGAGGGATAGTAAATCCATGGGTCGGAGGTCTGAAGGCCAGAGGTGTATGGATGGAGGGGAAGAGAACATGAAGTTAGTTGGTGTGAGAGGAAAGGGTTATTTGGAAGAGGTTGACTAACTGTGGTGACCCCTGAGGGGAGCAACCAAAAGAAGAAGTCACTGAATCAGTCAAACCCAACGGTTGTCAGTTGATCACCTCCAAGTGACGAAGACATACAACACGTATGCTCGTGTTACACTCAGATCTGTAGTGGTGATTCAGAGCCGCTTCCCGCTCCTGCAAGCGAAACCGAGAGCCAACATCAGACCCCTTAGATCTTCACCGGCGTGTCCCTCAGACCGAACCGTTCTTTCCCCTCGGAGCGCCGGGCTGAAGAAGAAGGTGTCGTTCCCGTTCTGGATCGGAGGAACCCGTCAATCTGAGTGGTTTGTGGCGACCTCAGCGGAGGAGGCCCTGGTGACACGCTCTCCAAAGACTGCTTGGTGATCTCCTGCAGCTCCACGCCGGGACGATGATTCGCCCCGCATGCGAAACACAGACTTGCTTTTACGGCCCGAGCGCATGCTGAAGAACAGCCCTTCGGTTCCTCCTGACTCTTCTTTCCTGGAAGTCAGTCGGTACACCGTCTCCAGTCCTCGTCGGCAGATGTGGAAGCATCGTCTCCGTCAAAGGGGCCGATTGTTCCTCCCTCCCCTCGGGCGTAATTGCCCCTCCGCACCGATTGGCTCTGCCTCCCCCGTCGTGCTTCCTGGAACCGCTCCCTCCGATGAAAGGGTTAACCGGTTCCTCCGATGAAAGGGTTAACCGGTTCACACCTGAACAAGTTCAGACACTTTTCGCTTTTGCAACCGACCCGCCTCTTCCTCGACCCGGTGCGACTTTAAGGAAGCAAACCGACACGTGGACACTTTCAGGGAAAAGCCGATCAGAACGGGTATTCAGGGGGAACCTGGTGGTTCCTCTGAAGCGGCAGAAGTGACTCCGGGTGACGTCACAGAGCCGATGGACACCTACCGGCCCGGGCGGGCGGGCCAGGAATGCAGGAAGCAAGGAATTTAAAGTAGACTGTCAGCGAAATACTCCGGCCGGCCGGAACTGTGACGTCCGACTCGGTCCGTCAAAATAGAAATGCCAGGGTTGGAGGTGAGAAGGAACGTTTGGATCGTCACGACGCTCAGACCTGCCGCAGGAAGACGCCCCCCCGCGGCCCCCAGGGGTCGGAAATCAGCCGACTCTCCCGGGTTCGCCCCGAGGGCTCGGAGGGCCCGAGCCTAGTTTGGGGCGCCGGTCCGACTTGCCCGAAGGACCCGGTGGTTCCCCTTTAAGCTGACGCCGATAGAAAGGAGCCCTCAAGGCGTAAGTCACCTGAAGAAGACGGCGTGCTCACCCTGCGGCTCCAGACCTCCTTCAGGAGGGGTTCCACCTCCAGAAGGCATCCTCACCCGTTCACGCCGACGCCCCTCCCTGCTTCGACCAGCTCCCGGGGACAGGCAACCCGCTTTGAGACGTCGGCGGAACCGCGCTGGCGAAAGAGTTCCTCGATAATATGATCTTTCTAGTGGCTGGACAATCAACAAATCACCTCCAGGAGAGCAGCCAGAGGAGGCTCCAGGAGAGGATCAGAACATCCGGTGACCAGGCCGGGTCTTGAAGGAATGACAGAAACCCTGGGGATGAACGGACGAATGAATGAGCCTGAGAAGAAAGAGGAGAATCCACCCCCAAACAAGGAGAACCCCTGAGGTGGAGAAGTTTAGATGTGGAGCCCTGAGAGGTCCCTCAGAGCAGAAGATCAACCAGAGAACACCTGAAACCCCCAGAAGCCCTGGGAGCACCAGGCTCCTGGAAGTCAGCAGAGGGATATTATTCAACCTTACAGAGAAGCTGAGAAGGAAGTGTGTGTGTGTGTGTGTGTGTGTGTGTGTGAGCAACCCCCCCCCCACCGGCTCCTAGATCCACCCAGCCTCCTGACAAGGAAGTGATTACAAATTCTCTTCTCTCAGACCTCGGCAGCAGCGCTCACTTCCTCCTCCTGGTAACAAGAGCTTTTCCCTCACACACACTCACACTCACACTCACTCACACACACACACACTCACAGGAGCTGAGCGGCTGTGGCTCTCAGCACGCTGCTGCCGCCGCCGACTGCTGAATGTGTGAGTACCGGGCTTGGCCCGAGAGCCAATCGGACGCCGTCTTGTTGGAGTGTTAAAAGAGAAGAAAGACAAAGTGTTGGAGGATGTGGTTTGGAGGTGGCCGTTCCTCCGGAGAAGCTAGAAGGTGTGTGTTTGTCTTTCAGACGTGACTCTGGACGGTCGGCCGGAGGAGAGCCGAGGCCTCGGTGAGTGGAGACACGCTAACTTCTGGGGCTCCACATTATCTTCTAAAAAAACACAGAGGGTAAAATTAGACCTCAGGCTGTCACACACCCTCTCCGCCTTTCTCTCAGCGTGTGTGTGTGTGTGTGTGTGTGTGTGTGTGTGTGTGTGTGTGTGTGTTTACGACAGGGGCTTTTCTGAACCGCTGTGACTTCAGCTGCCGTTTGCAGTCATGAGTTTGTGGTAGCCGCGAGCGGCGCCCGTCGGCCACAGCTTCCTGTGCCTGACAGCCCTCCTCTCTCCACACCTGTCAGCCGTTCCAAAGCAGACGGTTGCCGTGGATACGGCCCAGCGATAAGGGGGCGAGAAGGCCCCCCCCCCTCCGGCCGGCGCAGACGCGGCTCGGCGAGGCCATGGAGCGGCAGAACTTCTCTAAGGTGGAGCGTTTCCTCAAGCTGGGCTACTCGAAGGACAACATCTTGCGGGTGCTGGAGAGTCTGGACCGGGACGCCCAGACCAACGACATCCTGGAGGAGCTCATAAAGACCCAGAGCAACAGGAGCCTCCCGGGGAGCCCCAAGCTGGTGGCTCGAGGCTGCAGCCCGAGCCCGGGACCGGGACCAGGACCTGGACCCGGGGCCCCCCGGACGGGCACCGGGTCCGCCGACAGGGAGCCGGCGTCCTGCTTCAGACCCGTGGTCATAGACGGCAGCAACGTTGCTATGAGGTGAGACACACACACACACACACACACACACACGAATGAGCCGGTGGGTGTTCCAGGTGGTTCAGGGAGAGACTGGAGTCCTGGAGATCCTGCTGGTCTGTGGAGAAATGATAGCTTCGGGCTGATTTCACCTCAGGTTCAAGCTTTTCTGCTGCTCTCAGCTCACTCTGTAGAAGCACAAGCGTGTGTGTGTGTGTGTGTGTGTGTGTGTGTGTGTGAGAGAGTGATGGGTATCAGTGAAGGAATCCTTCAAATGTTGCCACAAACGACAGGAAACCCTCCTGCAAGCATGAAACCGGTGCGTCCAGAACTTCAGTTTTCCTCACAACAAGATGTTTTTATTCAACCTCCAGTCAGATAATCTGGTGTGTCTGTGGAGCAGATGTCTGCTCAAGATACCTTCACGTCGCCGTTCACGAGTCCTGCAAGAGAGCGTGAACTCTGAGTCAGTCATTACAGGAACGTGGTCTTCTCTCACTTCCTCTTCAAGGCAGCAGGAAGTGAAAACGCGACACAGCCGAGCACGTCCCTCGCATGGAGGGTTCGAAAGCGTGGCCCCTGCCCCCTTTCCGGCCCGGGACCCGCCCCATTACCTCATACGCTCCGGCTCCCGACGAGGAAGTGGTGCAAAGCAAACAGAGAGTGGGCGGAGGCCGGGACGCCGCGGCGCATTGCTAAGGGACTTTCCTGGGCGGGTCCAAGAACCTGTCCCGGCAGGACCACCAGGAGACACGGGCGGCGCCGCAGGCCGGACACTTTGGAACTGCAGCCCCTCCCGCGCTTCGCTCCTCTAGGGGAGGAGGACCACCACCGTCACCGCGACCCCCCCGGAGAGGACGGGCCAGGACAACGGCAAGACAGAGATGAAGAGGTCCGGACCCACCAGCACCTCAAGCATACCTTTGGCCGTTGGAGGCCCTGTCCTCATACAAGGACATCCATACGGACACCACTACCATATATGGACATTACATCCATATGGACAATCCTGATCCTGAAGGTCAACCCTGGAAAGCCCCGGAAGAAGCTACTTACAAGCGCCACAAGTGCTCTCCGAAACCTTCTGAAAGCACGGGGAGAAGCAGCAGAAGGGACCGGCGAACGGACGCCGCTGACCCTTCTGATGGGTCTGGGGCGACGTCCTCATAGCAGAGAGGGTTTTCTATCTCTGAGGACAACCTGGGATACTTTGTGAAACATCTTAGCTGCTGTTTCACACACTCCTTGGCCTTCGTACAGGAAGATGTTTGTTTTTTAAATCTTACTTCCTGCCGGGGCCTGGCAGCCATCATTGTTCCCCCGCCGTGAGTCATCGTCTCTCCCGGGTGACGCGGCCACGGTCGGCCCTGACCCGGCGGACTGGTCCTGCTCCTCCTTCGCCTCGCCTTGCCAACTTCCTGCCTGAACAACAGTCACTTTGGTCTGTAGTTCTGCGAGGCGACCTGACGCCGCGCCGCCTGGGAACTTCTCCAGGTGGTCGGATTTCACAAGTGAATCCCGCCTCGGTGGCTGAACCGGGTTCAAGGGACTTACTGCTTTGTCCCGGTCGGTCAGAGACACGGGAGCGCTGGGGTCGTCCGGTCTGAAGACGGAGGTGTCGCCCGGTCGCTAACACACCGTCTCGCTCCTGAAGAACCGCTTCTGACTTCTACGTTTGTCTTTGCAGCCACGGAGACAAGAAGGTGTTCTCCTGCCAAGGCCTCCAGCTGGCAGTCAGCTGGTTCTGGGACAAAGGGCTGAGGAACATCACCGTCTTCATCCCCCTGTGGAGGAAGGAGCAGCCCAGGCCCGAGGCCCCCATCACCGGTGAGAACCCACGGACGATCGGACGGTGTTTCAGCGTGCCGACTCCAGGTCGGTCCGCGGCGTCAACCGCGGCCCTCCTGCAGACGCTGGGTCTTCAGAAAGAGTCTCGTGGAGTTTGCTGATGACCTGGTGGAGAACCGGCGGATTAAGGTGTCGTCAGGTAGAGGAAACGATATAAAATAAGGAAAGGTCAGGTTAGGAGACACGGCGAGGAAGGATTCATCAAGGGAAAGTGCAGCAAGATACCTAAATACATGCGGAGATGGAATTCAGAAGGTACAGCGAGGTGAGAGAAGGGAAAGGAGGAGAAGGACACGACAGGGACGGTCATGTCAGGGAAGGGGTTGAGGTCAAGAGAATGTCTGGACAGATAAGGTGAGGAGAGAGGAGGTAAGGAAAGGTCTGGTGAGAAGTAAGGTTTGCCAGAGATCCAGATGAGGGGCTGGTTAAGGTAAGCTAAGCTAAGCTAAGGGAAGGAGGGGCAAAGCTAAGGCGAGGTTCGGGAACGGTTGAATCCCCCTCGCCGGCACCACCGACTGGTCTTTCCTGAGGATGATGTCACCGATGACATCGGCACCGCCACTGGGGCCGAAGGCTCCGAGGGACTCGCTGGGAATCCTTCACGCCACGCTGACGGAGGCGGAGCTTCTGGAGACGAGACGGCGACGTCTGCGGCGCATCTCCGTTTCCCGGTTCACAGATGACGCTTCCGTTCCTCAGACCAGCACATCCTGCACCAGCTGGAGCAGAGGAAGATCCTGGTCTACACGCCGTCCCGCTGCCTCAACGGCAAGAGGGTGGTCTGCTACGACGACCGCTACATCGTCAGGCTGGCCTTCGACCTGGACGGCATCATCGTGTCCAACGACAACTACCGGGACCTGCAGATGGAGAACCCTCAGTGGAAGAAGTTCATCGAGGACCGGCTGCTCATGTACACCTTCGCCAACAACAAGTAGGAGACACACACACACACACACACACACACACACACACACACACACACACACACACACACACACACACACACACACACACACACACACACACATTTGGATGTTAGCTGGTAATGCTAACGCAGCGTGTCGACGCAGGTTCATGCCTCCAGACGACCCTCTGGGCAGAAACGGACCCAACATTGATGATTTCCTGCGGAAGAAGCCAAGGAACGTCTCCACCAAGCTGCAGCACTGCCCCTACGGTGGGTCCTCCTGCCCCACACCTCCTGCCCCACACCTCCTGCCCCACCACCTCCTGCTCCACACCTCCTGCCCCACACCTCCTGCCCAACCTCCAGTCCAACCTCCAGTCCAGACACCAGGACCACCAAGTCATGTCATAACAAAGGTTATACAAACATACGTACGTGCGTCCACGTGCAGACATTCATGTCTTGACATCCACACACCTCGCCTATGACGGCCCTTCTGAAGACCTCGCTGGGGTCGGAGCTCCTCAAGAGAGGAAGGAGATGTTGTGGTTTACTGGAAGGAGGACGCGGCCGGTGAACCTTCAGGTCTCTCAGCGGCTCGGCCTCCGTGTGACTCGCCCGACCTCCTGCCGGGCTCCGCCTCCTGAAGCACTTCTGGGTTTCTGTGCGTCTCGTGACCAGGACGGGGTGAAGGTGCAGTTTCTGACCCCCCTCTCTGTTCCCCCAGGAAAGAAGTGCACGTACGGCGTGAAGTGTAAGTTCTACCACCCGGAGCGGGTCAACCAGTCCCAGCTGCCGGTGGCCGACGAGCTGCGTGCCCTGCGTGAGAAGGCCCGGACCCCGGCCCCTCCCCGGCCGGACCCCTACGCCTCGCCCGGCCCGCCCCCGGCCCCCGACCCGGGGCCCCCCCGGGCCAGCCCGGAGCCGGACGAGGCCCTGGGCTCTCTGGAGAGCTGCGTGTCCAGGCTGGGCCTGCAGGAGTCGGCGTACCTCGGCCGGCCCGTCCACAGCTTCAGCAGCGGGGTGGCCAGCTACGACTGCTCGGGGCCCTACGGCCCCCCCCGCTCCTGCCCCCGCTGCAGCTCCGGGCCCTGGACGGCCTGGACCTCCTGCCCCGCCGCCCCCGCCGCCCCCGCCTGCGGCCGGGACCGAATCTTCCCGGCCCACGGATACGGCAGCCTCCCCGGGGACCCCTGGGGGTCCGACCCCAGGAAGGACCTGCGCAGCCAGCTCAGCACCCTCTTCCCCAAGGACACGGTGGGCCGCGTGATGAGCGCCTACCCCCACGTGTCGGACGTGTCCGAGATGGTGGCGCTGATCCAGAGCCACGCCTTCTACCGCGACTCCTTCTGAGGTCCTGGACCTCCGGAGCCTCTCGGATCCCCTCCGGACCCGAGAGGAGAACGGCCGCGGACCTCCGGGACCCTCAAGTGTGGAGTGCAATGCACTCCGTCCGGGACCGTAAAAAGACCAAAGCAGCACGTGTTGTTTATTCCTGTTGCCTCAAAGTGAGGAATGTCCTTAGAACTTTAGAACCCCGGGCCGGTGCTCCTGGGACTCCCGATGTAACGGTACTTAAGGGAGAGAAACTTGAAAATGAAGCGCCGGACGTCTTTCCTCCTTCTGCTCGAGCAGAAGTTCAGGAGAATCAGAAACATTCCGGGGCGGGACTTCGCTGTTCGACCTGAGAAAAACAATTAAATTTAATTTAACTTCCTGAAAGTGTCTCTGCGGTTCTTTCCCCTGCCACCCCCTGGTGGACAGAAGCTTCTGGTTCCCGCCGACGAGAGAAGCGAGGGATTTCCAAACGAAAGGAGCGTCTTCCACGACCCTCCGCCGCGGGGATCTCCTTCCAGCTGACAGGCCGGCTTTCCCGCCATCTCTTTTCCAACGTCGACCCCGACCTCGAACGCCTCACTCGCTGGCGCCCGTTCATTCACTCGTTCATTAGAAATAGAAGACCTCTACCTTGATGGTCCTGCGGGCGACGGCGGTAACGTGCACCCACGACCGCGGCCCTCACACGCAGACCCGCAGAAGAGCCGCTCTCAGATTTACTACTCCAAGAAATCCACGGTTTTGGGGAATCGCCCGCAGGCGTGGCCGATGTCCAGCTCAGCGCCTGCGGGCGGTTCTTCAGAGAGCACTTGAGCCTGATCGGAGTCCAGCTCCGAGCTTCCTGCCCGACGGTCAAAGACTCCCAGAAGAAACCTGGAGGACATCCAGAGGACGCTTGGAGGACCACAAGAGGGTCGGTGACCAGGAAGAAGGCAAAGTGACAAACAGCAAAGAATCCTTGAAGTTTGCGAAACAAACACAAAACGCCTTCATTCGTCCACTCGCTCCACTTGTGCCGCCGGAGTTGAGCAGGTTTCCGGAGCCAATCGGAGGTGTTGTTGCTGGGAGGGGGCGGGGTTTAACACCCGCGGACGGTTCGAGTCTCGGACGAAGACTTCTGACCGGTCGGGACAGAAAACGGAGGGCGAGGAGAACCGAGGCGGAGGAACACCGGCGGCCAGGAGCTCCGGCCCAGAGTCTGAGTCGATTTTTTTTTATTATTTTTACAAATAACTTATCTGTTACAAAGACAGTTTTCCCAGATAAAGTCAAAAAGACACTTTAGGTTGGAGATCATGTCGTCCCGGCGTCCTCTTCACGCCGCCGTGCACGTCCGGCTCGGGACAGTTCCTGTGGAGGCTTCGGGCCGCAGAAGGAACAAGTTCGGCGTTTTTAAGTGCTTCAGAGACGAGGCCTGGTCTTCCGCCGCCCGCCGGCCGGCGCTGGATCCGGTCGCTGTGAGTCCCGTAAAAATCTAAAAAGGCACTACGGCGAGGCGGCGCTTTACAAAGGTGGGAAGGAAAGAAGTGAGAAAGGACTCCACAGTTAAGGTACGTTAATAACAAGAAGTAAACTTTGGAGAAACCCTCGGGGGCGGGGGGGCACCGGGGCAGAAGGTCACGCTCCTCCTCTTCCTCTTCTTCTTCCTCTTCTTCTTCCTCTTCTTCCCAGGAGGTTCTGGTTTCCGGCGGATCCGATCTTTGGTACCTCAAATCAAAACAAAGCAAAAAAAACAAACAAAAAAAAAAAAAAAAGCTCCGCCCTGGGGGGTCAGGGGGAGGGGGGACGTCCGTCCGGATCTCCCCGAAAAGGAAGCTCCTTCGTCCCCAAACATTCCAGTTGTCATGGAGATGGCAGTTTCTTGCAAGTATTGCCTGTTTTTTCTTGTTCGATTATCAACCGGTCCGTCCCGAGAGGGTCCCGACAGTCTGGGAGGAGGTGGGGGTGCAAAGGTCGTACTGGGGACCCCCGAGGAGGGTGGGGGTGGGGCTGTAGCTTCCTGATGCTGCGAGGGTCCGCTCTCCTTTACGTTTTGGGGCGCAGGAGGAAACAAAGGGTTAATATAAAGCCGTTATTACACAAATACAAGGGTCTGTATCGAGAGGAAGGAAAGGCACATTTTAAAGATATGTACAGTAAAGAGCTCCGCCCCCTCACAGGCCCCGCCCCTCTCAGGCCCCGCCCCCCGCACACAAAGCATGCAATCTTCCCATTGGCGGGGCCGGGGGGCGGGGCTTCCCCTTCTATCCTATCACAAGTCTGATTCCCTTTGGCGTATAATACTGGAGCTGGAGCAGCGAGGTACGGGCAGATGGGGGCAGATGGGGGCAGATAGGGGGCAGATAGGGGGCAGATGGGGGGCAGATGGGGGGCAGATGGGGGGCAGATGGGGGCAGATGGGGGGCAGATGGGGGGCAGATAGGGGGCAGATGGGGGGCAGATGGGGGGGCGAGTCTCTGAGGTGAAGTACGGTGGACCGCCGGCCTCCAGGAGGGGAGAACGCTGCCCCGTGGAGCCTTCAGAGGCCCACATGGGGCAGGAGGAGGAGCTGGTCCTCTCCAGGGGTGGAGGCCCGGGGTCGGGGGGCTCAGAAGTGCCGCGGGAACTCGCACTGTTCACAGCGGTTAAGGGCCGGGTGGTTGAGGAAGGTGCAGGCGGTGCAGCTCCACTGAAGACCCTCCTCCTCCTCCACCTCCGCCTCAGCCTTGGAGGTCCGGCTGACCGCCTCTGTGTGGAGGGGAGAGAGGAACGTCAGCGTGGTGCCTTCAAGGACAGCGAGAACAACAACCCCGGGGTGTCGAGGTGAGGACCAGAGGAAGAGGAGGAGTAACTCCTACTGAAGATCAGAGGCCATCAGAGAACAAGAAGACAACAAAGTTCAACGTTTCAGAAAACAATTCATTGTGTGTGATGAAGGTCAATGAAGATGCAGGTCCTCAGAAAGAGCCATCTTCTGGTCAGGCCGAATCAGTGGGTTCTTCGTCGGCGTCTGGGTCGTGAAGCGGAGAACCTGCTTCATCTGCTGCACTTTGGCAACCAGACGGGACCGTGAGGACAGTGTGTGTCATGCGGGTGGAACCCAGAGGAACCCAGCAGAACCCAGAAGAGCCTCCCCCCTTACCTGCAGACAGGGTACCTTTGGGTTTGGGCGGGATGGGACCGAGGAACTCCATGCTGTCGTAGAAGTTGTGGATTTCACTGGGGTCGAAGTGTGGTCCTGTGGGGAGGAGAAGATGGAGCCGGTTACTCAGACCAACCAGCAGAGGGCGCCGGTAACCCGAGGACGTTCAGATGTTCCACCAGGGTTCCACAGCGGCCTGGAGGTTCTCTGAAGGAGCAGATGAGTGACAGGACCACGGAGGTCCTCCCCCATGGACAACCATGAAAGGTCTTCTGGTGGTTTGTGCAGTTTGTTCTGGTTCAACTCATGAGGGGGGGGGCAGCAGTGTGTGTGTGTGTGAGTGTGTGTGTGTGTGTGTGTGTGTGTTGTACCTCATTACCTGCAGCAGCAGGAAGTCATTCAGAAAGAGCTGCTGGTTAAAAACACAATAGCTGCTCCTTCTGAGCGCGTGCAGAGGAAGTGATCCCACTGGCCCCGCCCCCTGTTGGCCCCACCCCTGTTGGCCCCGCCCCCTGTTAGCCCCGCCTCCCTGTCCGCCAGGCCCCCCCACCTCTGTTCTGAAGGAGGTCGATTTCCTTGGTGAGGCAGTCGATGTCGATCTGCAGCAACTGGTTTTTACATCTCAGCTGTTTCATCTCCTCAATCTGGAGGACAGACAGACAGACATGGACAGACAGACCATTAGACCTCCTCCAACCAACCCCTCGTGTCCTCCTAGAACTGATGTCCTCACTCTGGGGCGCCAGGGGTCACATCTGATTGCCCTCAAAACACCTAGATATACTCTAGGGTGGTACTCGAAGAGATTTAGATTTGGTATTTGAAGGGGGGTATATTTTAGGGTGGTATTTGAAGGGGGGTATACTTTAGGGTGGTATTTGACAGGTACATCCTAAGGCAGGTATATTCTAAGGTGGTACTTGATGGAGCAGGTATATCTCAGGGTGGTAATTCAAGGGGGGTATGTTTTAGGGAGGTACTTATCTTGAAGAGGGGATATTTTTTAGGGTGGTACTTGACAGGGAGGTATATCTTAAGGTGGTAATTCAAGGGGGGTATGTTTTAGGGAGGTACTTATCTTACTTATCTTAAGATATATCTTACGGCGGTAATTGGATATTTTAACGTGGTGTGAGGACAGATATTCTTAAGTGGTACTTTGGAGGTCCAATGTATTCTTAGGAGGTACTGGGGAATGACAGATGTTGTTGAAGGTAGTACTCCATGAGACAAGTATGTTTGAAGGTGCTCCCTAAGAGGCAGACTTCAGGTGGTCCCAGGACACTGAGGCCGTCCCTGAACAGGCAGACAACTTGTGCAGACGTGGTGATGGTGGGTGGGCTGAGCTTACAGAAGGGATCTGGGAGGCGGAGTTGGATCTCTCCAGCCGTCTCCTGGTCAGGTCGTTCTCCATCTCGTTGACCTCCTCTTTTAGCTTCTCCAGCTTCTTCTTCTTCAGCTCCAACTCGTGCCACAGCCGCTCCATGCGGGCCTTCTGGTGGACCAGCAGCGCTGTGGACAAACGCCAGCGGCCAGAGAGGAGACGGGTTCCATCACTTTCCAAGACAGAAGGAACGCGGAGAACACGGGTCAGACGTGCAACATGCAAGGACACCAGGATTCCAGCTTTTGTCAAAGAACCCTGAATGCACCGCTCCACCTGGATCGACGACACCGAACACACCCTCAAACACACCAGGAAAAAACAAGATTGGGAGAAGGTCTTCCTTTGGTGTGGAGGGTTCCTGGAGGATCACACACCTCTTGCAGATGTTTATTCCTTTTCTGTCTGACCTGGAAACGTCTAACTTCATCTGCCGGTAAGATCTGAAGTGGCTACAAAACATCAAGTACCACCAGGAGGAAAAAGCCAAGACACCAAGTGCAGGTCCAGAAGGTTCCTGCTCAGCCGACCAATCGACGCAGATCGATCCAGGATCTATTGATCCATCCATGGGAGAGCCAGCCGTTTCCCAGGAGACCTTCAGCCTGCACTTCATCTGCCCAGGTCCTGATAGAACCTGCTCTGGTTCACAGGCCTTCACATGTTCAGGGAGAAACAACTCATTCACGCACGCACGCATGCACGCACACACACACACACCTACACACACACACACACGTCTGCCAATCAAAGCCTTTGTTTTGGTCAGATGGGACTTGATGGTTTTTCAGCAGCAGGAAGTTGGAAGGAGGTGATTCATGAAGACCTGACACCAAGGCTGATCTGAAGACAGAGGGGAGTGAAAAAGGTGAGATGTTTCTGGAGGTGCCCTTGGACAGCAGCTGGTGGGCTCCAAAGAAGATCCTGCCAACAGGCCCGTCCTCAGGTTCTAAAGGGTGGAGTCTGGTGGAGGATCAGCTCCAGGTCCAGGTGTGTGTTCTGGACCTTCTGCAGGTCACGCAGCCATCTCTCTCCTCCCCCAGGGTTGGTGTTTCTCCTGGAAGTGTTGTGCAATTTGAAACCCGACACGCCTGGGTTGCACTGAGTGTTCTGCTGGTTGACGCCTCCTAACTTCTGCTGTCTGGGGAGGAATGTGTGTGTGTGTGTGTGTGTGTGTGAGGTGTTGGTGGAAGGATCTGGAAGGTGTTTGCCTGAATGACCGTGACCAGCTGCTAACCCATCCGCCCCCCCAGCCAGCAGAAACCCCAGTGACCCCGACTTCCCTTCGGGGAGCGACTCCGCCAGCGGGGGCCTCTGATTGGCCGAGCCACCGTCGCCGTGGCGCCGAAAGGCACGACTGCGGGGAAAGCGGAGGCACAGAGTCCTCACAAACACAGGGGTTTGAGCAGACCTGTCGGGGAGCACCTCCGGGCCCGGCGCCCGCTGGACGCAGGAAGTGGGGACTGTTTACTTCCTTTCAAAATAAAAGCTTTGCCGTTCACTCAGAGGCCCGGCTGTGTTTCCAGGAGACACGCGATCCTCCTGGACCTGGAATTATTCAATCCAGACTTGGGAGGAGGAGGTGTGAGATGCACCAGAGGACCCTGGAGCAGGCAGGCCATGAAGGTCCTGGTTCCCACGTCCACGCATGAGTCACATTGGGGACGGAGGACCTCTGGGCGTGGGGGCGTGGCCTCAGGGGGCGGCGGCGGCGGCGGCGCCTCCTGGGGCCGCTGACTCACAGGGAATCAAGTCCAACGCCCAAATAAGGAGAGGCTGCCGAGCCTCGACCCGCTTGACTCACACAACACACGCCGCTGCTCGCAGCTGACGACACACACATACACACACACACACACACACACACACACACACACACACACACACACACACCACCCTCCTGGGCGAGTCACCTTCCCATTTCACCTGGAGAGCCAGGTTCCAGACGCAGCTCAGACGGTTTAGGGGTCAGGTGTCCCTCTGGAGACCCTGAAGATTAGGACTTTAAACATGCATTCATTGATCACAATTCTCTTACTGCTTCTCTTACACACAAATCATACCGCATTCCGTTAACACACACACACACACACACACACACACACACACACACACACACACACACACACACACACACACACACACACACACACACACACACACACACAGTAGTGCTAGCGCGGTTAGCGGCGTGCTCACCTTGGGTGTAGGCCGCGTCGTCCGAGCCCATGCTCAGCCTGCGGGGCTCGCTGGGCCGCTCCCTGTGGGGCGACAGGGGGTCCGAGAGGTGGAGGGGGTCCGGCTCCACGAAATGGTGGTCCGGCGGGAGGCTGAGGAGGTTGGTGGGCTCAAAGGTGGGCGACACGACCCCGGGTGACACGGCGGGGGGTTTGTTGGGGGACACAGTGATTTTAAAAGTGTATTTGGTGTTGGGCTGAGTCACCACCACGCGCGGCGAGGACGCCGTGGCCCCGCCTCCCACGGCGGCGCGGGACTTGGGCGGGTGGTGGTGGATGTAGGCGGAGCCCATGCTCACCTGACCCCCCACGTTCCTGGCCCCCGCGGGCCCCTGCAGGGGCGGGTTGGCTGAGATGTAGACTGTCGGGGGGTTCCTCCCGCCGCCGCCGTCGTCGCCGGAGGGGTTGGCGGAAATGTAAAACTTGGGCTGTGAGCGGGCGGCGGCCGCGGCCAGGACGGCGTCCTCGCCGGGGGCGCTAGCAGCAGTGGGCGGGCTGGCGGAGATGTAAACAGTGGGCTGGCTGCGGCTGCGACCCGAGCCTCCGATGGAGAGGGGGGCGCTGGGGACGGCGGCCACTCCAGTTGAAGAGGAGGAGGAGGAGGACGACGACGACGGGCAGGAGGAAGGGGTGGAGGAGGAGCGGGCGCCGCCGCCGCCGCCGCCGCCGGTCCGCAGCACGGCCGTGGTGGTGGAGTTGCTCCTCTGGGGAGACTCGATTTTGATCTCGATCTGGTTCTTGCGCGGGCCGGTGGAGATGTTCTGGATGTTGTACTGGCTGATGGTGGACAGGGAGGTGGGCATGACGGACGACGACGACGACGAAGAGGAGGAGGAGGAGGAGGAGGACACGCCGGAGGACGAGGCCTGGCTTCCCGCGGGAAGGACGGACGGCGCCTGGGAGTTGGTGGGGGAGCTGATGGGCATGTAGACATGGGAGGTCTGGTGGTGCGAGGTATGCGAGGAGGAGGAGGCCTGCGGAGGCCCGGACCAGGAGCCCGACACGGACGAAGGATGGGAGATCTGGTAGATCTGCTGCTGGGGCTGGGAGGTGGGGCTGTACTGGGCCCGCCCCCCCTGCTGCGGGTTCTGCCGGCTCGGGTTCTGGCTCACGAAGGGCCGGATGTAGATGGAGTTGCCCTGCGGGCTGCCGAGCCCCTGCTGCGAGCCGCCGTGTATGTGCAAAGACGTGGGGGTGTTGCGGCCCGTCTGGATGTTGGGCGCCAGCGTCACGGTGATGGGGTTGAAGCGCGGCGGCGGCGGCTGCTGGGGGTAGAGCCCCAGGTGCTGGGGGGGCTGCGGCTTGCGCGTGCGCGGGTGCTCCATCACGCCGAACACGTTGAGGCCGGCGGGAACCTGCACCGGGGCGGACTGGGGCTCCTGCGGGAAGAAGTCGCCGCCGGGGGCCTGGCCCGTCTGGAGGGGCCCGTCGCTCAGGCTGTGGGCCAGGGTCCGGCTGCCGTTCATCCTCAGGCCGTCCCGCGACGGGGCCACGTGCACATTCTGACACTGCAGGCCCAGGCTCAGCTGGGTCATGTGATTGGGGAGCCTTATGAAGTTGGGGTGCTCCGAGAAGCCGGCCGTTCCTTCCTCGCCGTACGGGTAGCCCGGACTCACCTGGGACAGGTACTCGCAGCAGGCGTCCAAATTGTT
Source organism: Fistularia commersonii (assembly GCF_037954325.1). Classification (NCBI taxonomy): domain Eukaryota; kingdom Metazoa; phylum Chordata; class Actinopteri; order Syngnathiformes; family Fistulariidae; genus Fistularia; species Fistularia commersonii. The sequence continues at coordinate 7,964,249 of NC_141319.1, read as the reverse complement.
GTTATTCTGAAGGGAGGGGGGGGGCAGAACGACCGGCCGTCAGCGAAGGAGGAGGCGGAGCGGTCCGAGGAAAGCGGGCGCCGCGGTCGAGGCGCTTACCTGTAGAACGCACCGGGACACGACGCCCTCCGGGACTTGAGGGAACTTCTGGCGCAGGTCATGCAAAACCTGAATGTCAATCTGGTGGCTTCCCTGGGCCATTCGTAGGCTGCCAGCTCGGGTCTGTCTGCGGCCTTCAGTGCGCGGGGGGGTCAGTCACGGCAGCGGCACGCCACCGTCATCTTCAGCATCCTGCGGAAGAGGAGGGAGGCCCGGTTAGACACGGAGACGCCCTCGGACCGCCTCGTTCCGACAGCGGCGCCCGGCGGGAGGCGGTGGGCGGAGCCTGTGAGGACACTCAAATGTCTGACGCGTTAAACAGCTCGTTCATCCTCTCAACGATGCAAATTCGGGAAAAGCAATGCACGTGATTCGTCAGCTCATCGGCGGTAGGAGGAGGCAGGAACTGGACTCCTCACATTCACCAGGAGACCAAAGTGTCTCTTTGTTGAGAAGTTAAGGAGACCCTTCTGAAGCTGAGGGCCTTCAAGGAGAAGCACTTGGTGTGTTTCTGCTCAGGTCCGCCTCTCCAGGGATAAACAAGCAGGAAGCAGCGGCTGCAGCAGCTCCAGGACCACAGACCTCAGACTTCAATAAACCCAGAGGCTTCCAGGAACCCTCTGATTAGAGACGACGCCAGGTCTGACGGACATCTCCGAGCCCGGAGCCACCTCGGATACCGGGATCGGGTCGGGCCGCTGACGGGGGCCGCCTCTGACCTCGGGCCGGCGTCAGCGGAGGACGCCCCTCTTCTCACAGACCTTCTGTAAACATCACGGCTTAGCGTCGGAGAGCGGCCCCGACAGAGAGGTTCCGGGGTTCGCTCCATCTGTGGACAGCAGGAGACCCGAGGCTGCCGAGAAGGTCCTCGCCCAGGACCCGGTGTCAGCAGGGTTCACCCATACCAGGTCCTGGAGACCGCCGTCACGTTCCAGCGACTCCCCCTGAGCTCATCCGCACCAAACACCGACCTCCAACTCTGAGGAGGTGCTGCGAGGAGAGGGCGAGGGGCGCGGCAGCCATGTTTGACGTTCTTCCAGCATTCACCTCCCACCACAGGCTTTCACAAGAACATCCTGCGGGAGGCCTCCAGTGTCTGCAGGAGGGCGGAGGTGGCGGCGCTGCCGTCTAATCTGAGTTATGAGGAGAACGCTCGGGCACCGCTCAAACTGTGTAACTCGGCCGTGCAGAAAGTCTCAGCCGATAACAGCACCGGGGGGGCGGAGCTCGGGGGGAGGTGGGAAGTGATTTATGGAGCTCCGGGTTTGCCCCGGGGCGCCTTCCTCCTCGGGACCGGCAGGCCTGCTCCGCGAGGTGGCTCGCGCTGCGCTCGCAAGTTTCATCACGTACTCCCGAAAGTGTTTCCGATCAGGGGAACCGGCGAACATCTGAAGAACAAAACCCTCCACGTCCATTAGAGGAGTCTCCGAAAAACAAACCGTCACTCAATGCCTCCCTTTGTCTGCGGGGATTCAAGGAAATGGAAAGTTTCAGAATTATGCCAACAGACTGTGGAATTCATTATGTTGTACATTAAAAAAAGACACACAAAAGGCAGCATGGAGAGCCTCTAAATGTGAACCAGAGGAAAACCGCCATATCTCAGATTACATGTTTAGAGCAAACGCACTGCGGCCAGAGTAGTATTTTCCATCTCCGCTAGCATATTAAGCTAATAAAGTCAACAGAGAATGAGGCCTTTATAGCGGCCTGCTTTAGACACACACACACACACACACACACACACACACATAAACATAACATAAACCTGTTTGGTGTGCAGACAAAGAGCACAACAGACGGCGTTCAGGAAGGCGGGTAGTTCAAGCGCTGTGGGAAATCGGACTCACTGGTTGGCAGTTGACCCAGTTCTGGGTCGGTGCCGGGGTCGGGCTGTTGGAAAAACAAAAATAAAAACAAAGCCCACACCTCCTTGCTGTTAATGACGGGCCTGCACTGCTTCGCCGCAGGGGGGAGGCGGGGGCCCTCGGCGGGGGGAGTCGATCGGGCCGAGTGCCCGGTAGAAGGCCCCCCCCCCCCCCCGCCAGCAGAGATAGAGACAAAGCGTCCATTGCTGAGGCAGCAGTTCCTGGACCGGAGCGGCGCCCACAGCCGGGCCTCAAAGGCCTTATTCAGTCCGCCGGCCCGGCGCACCTGAAAGCCTCCGGCTCCACCAGAGCTCCAGCGAGACGCTGACTAGTAATCTCCAGGACGCCGCCGCAGAACCGGCCCGTCAGCCGGCCCAACGGCCCCCGCAACAAGCGCTCCGCGCTAACAAAGAGGCTACACATAACGCACAATAAACCGCCGCTGTGTTCCGTCAGCGGCGTCAGAGCGGGAGGTTCTGATCGGAGCTCGGTCCGACGCGCCGCCCGGCGCGTGTTCCGCGGGGTCGAGAAGGTGAGAACCGTCTGGGATGACGCAGCCCTCATGGAGGGAGGTCACAGGTCAAAGCAAGGGGCTGCTATCAGAAGCAAGACAGAACTTCCACCTCCAGCCCCTCCTCCTGCTGGTCTGGACCAGTCACCTCCAAAGAATGCAGCTTTGATTCAGCCCCTTTGTTTTGTGTCTTGTACATCCAGTTTCTGATGATGTGACTGAGGAGCAGCATGCCTCATCAGAACCTGGCCTCACTGAGCCGGCCGGAGACACCGGCTGACGTGGAGACCTTCGGTCTCAACAGAGGAACCTCACAAAGAGCCCGACGCCCCAAATCAAAGTCGTTTCCCGGTGCGTTAAAAGTTACGAGTCGGCCTGGAATAAACTCCCAGATCAACAGCGACCGCGAAGCAACCGACCGCGAGCCTCGGGCCGGCGCTGCTTCACTTCCACAAGATCCATCTTGAAGGTTCCAGAACATCCTGCCTTCCCTTCACGCGTGTCCAACGACAACTACTGTTTGGAACGAAGCGCCATGTGACTGACGAGGACTGAAACAACGCGGGGCCTCAACAGAAGAACCCTCGTCCAGCACGAGGAACCTCTTTTGTTCCACACGACGTCTGCAGAACACAAACAAACCACTTTTTATGAGCACAGCCCAAATCGCAGTCGACTGCCTCACGGTGAGGCCGAGGTCGGCCCGCTCGCTTTGAGCTGCCCGCGGTTTCAAGGCAGCCAGAGAGAGTGCGTGTGTGTGTGTGTGTGTGTGTGTGTGTGCGTGTGTGTGCGTGTGTGTGTGCGTGTGTGCGCGCACGCCCGTGCATGCAGGAAATCAAAAATTCTTCAGCGTCGCAGCCTGCAGCTGGTGGTTGATTGGAAGCAGGCAAGGGCACCAGATTCCCAGGTTTGACAAAGTCCTTCCAGGAAGAGCAGGAGGTCTGGTGGAGATGGAGGAGCACCTTTTCTCCAAGCCTCCTTCTACAGAAGATGGTCCTGAAGGTCAGGCCGTCCCCTACGCCGCTTGGCAATGTGTCTTTGCAGAAACATTACCGTCCACACTGCCTTCTGGGGGGTCTTGGATGGGATGCCCTTTGCCGTCTGTCTTTGTAGGAAGGCCTCAGCATCAGCGACCCCCCAAGATGAGTCCAACCCATAAAACACCCCGAGCCGCTGGGTCACACACACACCGGCTTCCTGCGACTTCCTTTCCATCCATACATCATATGGAGGTTCTAACTGCTCATTCCAAGATCTGTCTCACCCAGGACCAAACATAAAGATGGAACAGTACCTCCAGAACCAGCCTTCCCCCCTGCAACATGCAGAAGACCCCCAACCCCCTCCCTGCTGCCCCCTGGGGGGGGGGGGGGGGGGGGCATTATATGTCAGGACCAAAGCCTGAGCTCAAAATAGAAGCTTCGGCAATACGAAGAGTCTTTTTGTTGGGCTTCTTTCAAGAGGGACTGAATCGAAGAAGGTGCGAGCAAGTGACAGACACTCCGGCGAGGTTAATGAGTGGAAGGAAAAACAAGCGGGCGGCGCTGACAGGGAGCTCAGTGTTTCTACGCCCATTGTGGAAACATTAATTGGCGGCCGACAAGCCCGGACAGACTCTCATTCAGCAGGTGCGGCAGAATCTCAAAGCTTCTCATTGTGAGCGCCATCTCCAGACGGACGGCGTGCACGGCGCGGGCGATCGGTCCCTCGTAAATCAAACGGCTGACGCATCGGCGGCCGGACGGCGTGATCTTGAGCACCACCTCCGGGCCTCCTCGGGACGAAGGCTTGGAAAGAGTCGGATGTTCTACAAAAGCCTCGGCACTCATCTTAAGTGCAGTGTCCTTAGAAGAGCCGGTGGGACAGGCGGAACCGGACTGAGGTCCAGACCACAAGAAGGTGAGCTTCTCAAACCAGGTGGCGTACACTGTTGGGGGGTGGATTTGGAGAAATTGGGTCTCCATGTCCAGCCGGACCTGACAAGTGAAAAGCGTGAGGCCAAACCAACACGTAGGACAAGTTTAATTTATCTGCCGGCGTCGACCGAGGATGGAGAACCAATGAGGGTCTACCTGATGGTTCCTAAGAGGTGATAAAAGTAGATGCGTCCAGCCAGAGCAAGTCCTTCCTAAAAAGCAGAGTTGAGGGTGGTGAGGCAGGAAGGAGCTGCAGGAAGCTGCTAAGAGAAACACCTTCACACCACAGCGGAGAGGTGAAGCAAGCACTAAAAAATCCACACACCAACAAGCCAGGTGAGGTCCAGATGGTCCACAGGCCACGACAGGCTGGACCCAGGGGAGCCTGAAGGAGCTTCTGAGCTTCTGACCTGCACCACATCAGCAGGTCGCCCATAAACATCCAAATGGAAAGGTGAAGTCAAAGTCATCTGGCCTGTGGGTCTCAGGTGAGAAGTCTGCTGTGTGTGTGTGTGTGTGTGTGTGTGTGTGTGTGTGTGACCCGGTCATGGCGGGCAGGATGGCGCCCGGTGCCTCAGCCCTGCCCCGTCCTTGAGATAACGCTGCTTCATGCGAAAAGCTGTAAATACCAGACATAACTTCCTTGTCTGTCCAATTCAGAGCTCCTCCTCCTTCAAGAGGAAGTCACATTCACACACTCACACACACACACACACACACACACACACACACACACACACACACACACACACACACACACACACTTCTGGCTAATCCATTGTACTGTTTCCTTGAGAAGGATGGGATGGGTCAGTGACAGGTGAGCAGACCTTGGATGAAGGTTCTGAAGGTGCTCAGCTGGAAGCACCGATCCCATTGGCCATCTTCTGCCTGGCCTCGGGTCCAGGCTGGTTCCAACTCACTGTCAGCTCGGATTCAGGCTGTGAAGAAACCGTTCCTGTCTTTTTTAAATACGGCTGTTTATCCGTCACCAGGAGTGGAATCAAGGCCAAAATGGCGGTGGACATCTCTTGTTTCATCCAGCACGCTGGAGCTTCACCGCAGGAGGCCAATGACCTGATGAGACATCACGTGTCCTTCATGAGCGGCCAAGAAGCATCAAGGGGCCAACCTGGAGGGTCATTAGCTCGATGCTACCAAAGGCAGCAGCGTTAGCACGTTCCCCCGCCGGGTCCGACGTGGTGGCGGTGAGGCTTTTCTAGGTCGTTCTGTTAGAATGATAAAGTCCGGGACGGATCTTGGCTGACTGATGTCCTGCAGAAGAAGAGCCCACGCAGCCTTGACGGGACTTGATGAAGGGAACCCTCCCGCGGGTCCTGGTCCGACGAGAGGCCCGCACAGGGTCCGGTCCACGGAGGAGCCTCTCTGAACCGGCGGCGGTCCGGCCTGCTCCGAGCAGATCTCTGGCTTTTATTGCCTTATAAGATGCACTTCCCGTGTGTCATGGCGCCGCCTGAAGCCCCCGGGCGGCGGGGCGGCGGCGGCCAGGCGCTCTGCGGCCGTCCCGGTCCATCCGTTCTCCGCGAGGCCCGGGTTGTTACTGGGACCCGGATCGCAGAAAGCACAGCGGCTTCGACCGCAGCTCCGGCGGGTCCATGCTGGAAATGCTGTGTCAGATCCTGGTCCGGCGCCAGACTAAATCCATTAGCAGATACAAAGGACGTTTACCGGCTGATTCAGCAGGGACTCCTGGTCATATCCGAAAAAAAAACAGAGGAAGAAAAAAAAAAAAACTTCAGACCGTTTTTCCAAGTCGTCCGATGGCGGTTCCGAGTCGGGGTTTGCCCGACGCGAGCCCGTCACAAGCAGGAGGCCGGGAGCGATTACCGCTGCAGCGCCGCTCCGACGCACTGCCGGACCTCCGAGTGCTTGGCTGCAAAGACAACCCTCGGCCGGAAATGCTTCCCGCAGCTGTTAGGAGGATCATTCCCCACCTTGAGGCCAAGCAAAAGACAAATAGCGGCCAAGTCACGTGACCCGGCCGCCGCTTAGATGCCATTCAGTCTTATTCCAGGCCTCCAAACATTCAGGTCACGATGGCCTTCCACAGTGAGCTCAACCTTTTCACCGACATCACACTCACTGACTCACTGACTGCTCGGGGCTTCAGACCATCGCGTGACCCCTGACCCCTCCTCCGAGTCACATGACACATGAAATGACTGACTTTCAATCACATCAGGTGAGGTCTGTAGCATAGCTGTTAGCATGGTTAAACACACAGGCGCCCACGCCCATGCCCACGCCCACACACACACACACACCCACACCCACACCCACACACACACAGTGACATTTAATCCATTGACACCCCCCCAAACATCTGAAAGGTCTGAAGACACTGCAGGTGTTTCCAGGACATTTCAGGTGACTTGGGGACACTTTGTGTGAAATATGTGAGGTGAATCCAGTGGGCGGGGTGGGTGTGTGTGGGAGGGGCTCGGTAAGAGTGTGTTTGACCCCCGACACACCAACACACACACGGAATCAGCAACATCCCCACAACATGATTATTAGGACTATTTAGTACTAATATTAGAATAGTGCTTAATCATCGAAGCCCTTTGCCTGATGTTTACATGGCTCACATCCCACACCCCCTTAGTCAACCCCCGTGTGTGTGTGTGCGTGTGTGTGTGTGTGTGTGTCTCACGTGGAAGTGCGGTGACACGTAACACCAGGGAGGCCAGTGGGATTCTGGGTGAGGGCGGGAGCCAGCAGGCGACTGGAGGGATACGTGTAATTATCCGTAATATTTGATCACTTGTTTGTGAAAGCCGAGCGGCGCTGGTCTGCGCTGGGAGCGGGTCTAGGAAAAGCCGCACAGAGCCAATTTCTAAAATCCCGGAGATGTTTCGGCCCCGAAAATCCAAAACAGCCAGCGACTGATGTGCAGGAATGTCACGCTGCTGGCAGCCTGGCCTCAGACTGACAGGCTGTGATGGATCAACGTTAGCTTTAAGTCATCATTTGTAGGAGATGTTCCTTCTGAAACAGTGTCAGCGGTAGGCAGCCACTGCCAACACACACACACACACACACACACACACACACACACACACACACACACAGATCCAGGCCCAGTGGCCTGCTGGGCCCGGGCGTCAGGGAAATTTTCATCGCTGCAGATATTTTCGATCTGCACTGGGTGCCGGGGTGCAGAAGGTCCGATGAGAAGGTGGGACGGGACAGCAGGAACCACACAGAAGCGGGTAGATCCACGTTATTGGGTCTCAGTGTGTCTGAGCAGATCCAGAACAGGAACTCAACTGGATCACATTCACTTACTGATGTACAATACAAGATAAACATTACGAGCTTACGGTTATATTTATATTCCACGGCTAAAGGGAATCCGACCCACAACCTGCTGGCCAGAGCACTTGGGCCATCTGACTAGAACCATCTTCACCACTTGGAGCCTATCCCACCTGACAATGGGGTTAAGAGGCAGGACTTACCCAGGAAAGGTCAGGCGTCAATCATCCAACCATTCACACGCTGCTTCTCACCTTCAAGGTACCGGCTGACTATATCTGGACAGCAGGAAGAGGGCCAAGAACATGGAGAGAACCCAGGCCGGACAGCACGGGCAGAGGATCAGACCGAGCCACAATACAAACAACAAAAAACCCGAGAATTGTTCCAGAAACAAGGAAGAGGTTCTAGTTCTGAGTGTCCACCACAGAAGAACCCTCCACCAGTCCAGGGAACCTGGGGGGGGTCACAGCTCAGCTGCCATTACCAGCATGAAGACATGAAAAGGGACCAAAGTCAACTGAGGCCAAATCATGGCTCAGACCATCAACCTCTGCCCGGAGCCACCAGGACCAGAGGCACCTGGACATTCTGTCCAGATGTAAACCCAAAAAAACTACCACTGCTGAAGTCCCATATTTGGCAACCCCAGCCCCGACTAAAGGACTCACGGGTGTGGTTAGCCCCTGGGGGCACCAGCTTAGCCCCTCTGGGGGAGCATACCGCCGAGCAGCGTCTGGCAGAGATAACAGAAGAAGGGTGATGGAGCAGAAAACCAAAGGTCTGGCCAGCTCTGAGGACAGTTAGCCTGCAACTGCACGTGTTGCAGGTGATTATAATAGAAGGGATCTGCATGGAGCCAAGTTCCAGCGAGCAAAAACAATCACGCTAACATCACCCATTCAGCTCACTTGCCCAGGGTTTACCCCGGTTACCTGGGACAGACCGGGGGGTCCTCGCTTGGGTCCGGCGACAAGTCAAAAGACTGCTTTGTGGCTCAGTCGGCAGTGGATCACGGGGGAGGAGGACCTCTGCAGCGACAGCGGTGGATCCAGAGCAGCTCCCAAGGGCCCTGCCTGACACACCAGCGGTTCTGGTTCCAATTAGTCCAAACGCTTCATCCAGAGGCAGCGAGCATTGGCTCCGCTCTACGACTTTAATTGACGGTTGTGCTACTATCCTATTTCATAAGCGGAGCTTCTGCAAAGGAAACTTGAAAAACACTTCATTAGCATGAAGAGCAGTCCTTTAATTACACCGCCCTGCCGGAGTGTGATTTATGGGCGCCATTAAAACACAGCGGCCAGTTCTGAGGTCACCCCTTCAGAGAAACCACCGGACCATTGCTGGCCTTCAGACACATTAGCGGTAATCCGACTTGACCGAGGTTGGCCCGGTGACTGACGACGTTAGCGATTCCAATCAGTGGCTGTTTGTTCAACGCTTGTATGACTTGAGTCCAATGAGAGGTGAGTTCTGATGTGGTCCTCCGACACATGATTGTATTTATTCACCTTCTCCGGACAACCTACAAGTCTAATTCTGTCTTTGACGGCCCTCCAGACGGCTCCCATCTCCCCTCCTATAGGTATCGGGTCCGGTATTGACGCAGTTCGCCCATCGGATCGGGGACTAATGTTGTCAAATCTACATGTCATTGCATAGTTTCCACTGGAACCTGAACGCACCGCGGCGTTCCCTTTTTCCACCACGGCACGTCTCAAGTCGGTCTCTATATGTTGCGTTAGCCCGTAGCTAGAGCTGTTTTGGAAAACACTAGCTTGTGTACAAGGCTGTGCGCTGAGTGACGTCCAAATGCAGCGGCGAGGTGGCTCAGGAAACTTCCAGGCCGACTTTGGAAACCACGTTCTCGCCACGGCGGCAGGACGAGTCAACATAAACAGACGCCGTTCTACTGACAGCGGGAGCAGACCGTCGGCTGTGGTTAGCCGTTAGCAGATAGCCCTGGCTCACCGCGTGACTCCGCCCACTTTTAATCAGACCAAGTTCTGTCAGCAGATCTAGAGGGAAGTTGGCAGAGACGCCGGGTGTCAGTGGTCTCGGTGTAACTAGAAGATGAGAGAAGATCCACTTCTCAAATTTGAACTCACTGACTGAGTAACTCAAAAATCATAGTCATTTCTTTGTTTGGAGTTAAATGTCATTCTGACAACAACATCGACCGTTGACCTCTAGAATTCTACACTCTGACACTGGCGTAACAGAACCAGAAAGACACTGAAAACACATCCAAGGGAACTCCGTCTCCACCACGTCGCCTGTAGCTGCAGCGTCTTCCTGGATTGCACAATGTCAATGCGACAAAGCTAAAAGAAAAAAGGTCTCCAAAATACTGCTGCGTCTGCATTCACACCCGCTCCGGTTACCACTGGTGATCCATCAAGATCCAGTCTGGTTTAAACCTCAGTGCAACTGGGCGACGGCAGAAGGTCTGATGAGAAGGCGACTATGGCTGAGAAGAAGTCCTCTCCCGATCTTAACATCAACACATCTACCCGGATATCAAGGAGGTACCCTGGATCAGCTCCTCCATGGGTTCCTTCCTGCTCCTGCCACCTGCCTGTCACTCACTAGAACCTCCTTCAGCCGTCATCTTCCCAAATGGAAACTCTCAAAGTCTGGTCCTGCTGTGTCTCAGACCGTGGAGATCTGTCACCTCAAGGTGAGGAGCTGTCGGGATACGCAGTTCGCGTCATTAGCTAGCCGATTTAGCCCAGCAGCCCTCCACCCGTCCATGTATTTACCTCCCCAGAGGAAGCCTCGTCGATGACTGAACGGAGGTCGGGCCACTCGCTCCAGCAGAGGTTCGCCTCGAGGTGGCATCTTCAACATGCACGAGCCTCCACGTGCACGCTGCACATCCCGTCACCACAGCTCCAACTTCTGCTCTCTTTCCACGCCGTGATCTCAAAATAGGCTTCTCGTTCTCATCTGTTTTTCAGGATATTTCCTGCCGATGTTCCAGTTATTTCCCTCTCCGGTTTCTCAGGTGGTTGATGGAACGTGACGTCTGAGGGTGAGTGGCTGCTGTTTACACCTGGCGGCACAGTTTCACTCTGAAAACAGGTGTGTCTCCAGAGAGAAGCCAGAGGAGTGAGGCTGAGTCATGAACTGTTGTTTGCAACAGTGCGGGGGGGGGGGGGGGGGGCGATAAGGCAGGAGGCGGCTGGATCTGGAATCCACCTGCCTCAAGACAGGGGAGAGATTCATTATAGGCCCCAGAACCGACACGTGACGGGGCCGGAGCACGCTTGGGTGGGTGGAGGCTGACCTTTGACCTGCCGGGGAAAGGGTCCGTCTAACGGAGGGCTCCATTTAAAGCAGAGGAGCACTTCCTGGGGGGGGCACCAGAGAGGGGGGCCGCTCCTCCCCCAGAAACCCCGTCTGATAACGCCGACCACTCCGTCTTCCTGACCTACATTACATTTCCTGACGAGGCTGCACATTGAACCCAAAGTCAAAACCTTTGGATCCCTTTCTAGACGTCTTTCACAGACACAGCCAATCACAAGCACCCAGCAGAACCTGCTTTTCTGACAGACAGGACAGGCAGCTTAGCCCGGAAACTATCCAGAACTCGACTGAGACCGGCCGTTCAGCGGGCAGATGCAGCGCACACAATGCGGGGTGTTGTGGGTCTGAGAAGATCTGACGTTTGGTACAAGTAGGTCAAAGGTCACTGGCTGCAGGACCACCACATTTGCATATGATTGTTTTACAATATCTGGCTGGAATTGAGGATTGGTTTGCCATTCCCCCTGCAATCCCCCCACAGTCAAAAACAACTTCTAGAAGAATCCCCCCGACACACACACACACACACACACACACACACACACACACACACACACACACACACACACACACACACACACACACACACACACACACACACACACACACACACACACACACACACACACACACACACACACACAGCATGCTGTTGTGCAAACTGGAAATGATGAATCAGTAAACGGGTTTGTCAAGAAGAAGCCATGGGAGTGTTGGTACGTCCCCCGCAGACAGGCGTTCCTGCGGGCCCCGGTTGGACCGCACCGGTCCAAACTCCGCCGGTGCCACTTCTTTGCGGCTTCCAGCGAGGTCAGTGAGGTGTGCCGCTGCTCGCCGTCATCAGGATTTCCTTACAAGCGTCAAGCCCCTCCCCCCCAACCGAGCGACGGGCCGATCCCCCGGATCCCGGGCCCGGCACGCGGGCTCCCAGCGACCGTGGCGGAGCCCCTCCAGACCGGCGAGGCCTCCTAGTAGCGCGTTTGCCGAGCCGAGGCACACATGGTTCCAGTTAGGGCTCTGCACCTATAAACAGCCGGCCCTGGAAGCTCATTGGTCGGAGCTGCGAGTCGGGACGGGCGCAAGCTGCTAATGAAGGACACACACTTTTACAGCTTCGCCGCGACAACGGGGCGTAAAACGCTGCGCGGAGGCCGCCGGGGTTCTGCGGGTGAAACAGACCCCACCGACAACTAGTCGGGTGGCGGCATGACCTTTGACCTGGACGACCAGCTACACCCCAGTGAAACCAAAACCCGCAGGCATAGGGGGGTTTCTGTCCTTCCGGGCGGGGGAGAGAGGGAAAAACTTGCCGCCGCCAACAGCGGGTCAGTCTGACCCCAACACACACACACACACTAATGCCACTTTTACGTTATTTTCCCTATTTTGGGAGAGCGCGGGTGACGGGGCGACCGGGGCTCCGTACCCGACGAAGGGGGGTCCACCACCTCGGTGCCGACACGGCCACCGTCACACGCCATTTACGGGTAATTCAGCAACAAAAAAAGGGTCATGTATGGGGGCGGCTGAATTTTAGCTGATAGAGCGGACATTCCTTCAGATAAGAAGGTCGTCGGTTCCATTCCAACCCCTCCCTGGAAGTCTGGTCAGCACAGAGCACTGAAGCACTGCCACCACCGCTGAAGAGTAATCTTTATGTTCTTTTCATGCGGTGCATGTATATGAATGCAAGCAAATTTTAAACAACATGTATAATTTTAAACTTGGCAAAAATGTGTCAAGAAATATTGAAATCGTGTGTCCGGATGTGTGAGATTTGTGACTGTGTGACCTAAAGCTGCGTCCGTCAGGCTGCACCTGCCGGGGAGGAGGAGGCAGCAGCTATCTGGGCCGGAGAGGAGAGGAGCCCATCTCACCACCAGTAAACATCATGAATGGCTTCATCTCATGCACTGGTTACATTACTGGTCACATTACTGGTTATATTGCTGGTCGCATTACTGGTTACATTGCTGGTCACATTACTAGTATCATCACTGGTCACATCTGGCGGGCGGTGGTGGCGAGTGGGGGGTTGTCATGGCAACCCGAGCATCCAGCAGGTGTGCCGAACCCTCACCTGTGTGTGTCCGCCCTGGACCAGCCCTCCTTCCGGTGAACCGGCACCGGCCCCCGGCCCCCCACAGGCCTGTCGGTCCAGGTGCCCCCCCTCCTCCGGGCGGATGACTTTCCACCCGCGGCTGCGGCTCCTCACGGCGGAGCCGGACGGAAAAAAGGAGCCCGATACGGGGCTCCGAACACGGGTCCCGGCCGGCGGTGCCGCTCGGATAAACAGGCGACCATCACGGCGGGGTCGTTGCCGAACGGTGGGGGGGGGGGGGGTGAGGGGTCCGGTAACGGCCCGGTTCGGACCCCGGAGGAAGGGGAGACTTTTTTTTTCTTTCTGGAAAGTCGGTCGGAAAGGGAGCAGCCTCCCGACACCCCTGGGTGAGCTAGCGGGGCTAGCCGGGCCAGCGGCTAATACGAAAAAGGCAGAAAATGCTTTTTATTCCCCGCCCGGAGCAGCTCTACCTCTCCGGGTTCGCGTCCACACGCCGGGGCGGTGTGGGCCGGGAGCCCGCGGTCGGCGGCAGGCTCCCGTTTGCTCGGGGAAAGTTCCCGAAAGTTTGGATGTTCCGACGAAAAAAGTCGGGGGAACAAGCTAACGGCTACCGGGTCCCCGGTGCCCCCCACCCCCCACCCCCGGGTCGGCGGGCCCCACTCACCTCCGTCCGCCGCCGCCGCCGCCGCCGCTCCTCCCGCCGCCTTCGACAGCCGACACCGCCACCGGACCTCCGCTGGGCCGCGGAGCTCGGCGAGCCGGAGCCGAGAGGGATCCGGCCGCTATCAGGGCGGCGAACGGCCAAGCGCACCGAGGCCCCGGGCCTGATGTGTCCCCGAAATACGGCTCGCAGGGGGGCGGGCTCCCGAGCCCCGGCGCTCCGCTCCCTGACAGAGAGCCGGGGATACCGAGATGACAGCTCCGCTTCTCCGGGCCTCCTGCCCGAGGCTGCCCGTCGCTTTTCGCTTTTTCCTCACTTCCAGCAGATACGAATCAAAATACTGTCACACAATATGGCGGCGGCACGGGCAGCCTAGTCTCGCGAGAACACACGCTTTTTTCCCCCTCCCTGCTCGCCGAGGGGGAGGAGGTGGAGGGGGGGAGGGGGAGGGGGGAGGGATTGCAACACAGCTGACTGGGCTGAGACTGACCTACTGAAGCTACACTGAAGCTTCACTGAAGTCTTACTACAACTTTAC
>NC_141319.1:7942500-7945000 GCF_037954325.1 Fistularia commersonii | reverse complement strand
GACAATATCCAAAGAAATCCAGCCGAACAGGACCTTTGATTCTCCGGAGTGACCCCTGACCCCGACCCCGGCCCTGACCCCGGCCCTGACCCCTGACCCCGGCCTGACCTTGGCCCTAACCTCGGCCCTGACCCCTGACCCCGGCCTTGACCCCGGCCTGACCTCGGCCCGACCCTGGCCCTGACCCCTGACCCCGGCCCTGACCCCTGGAGCAGGGACGGAGCGGTGCTGGATCAGGTCTATCAGACAGAGATGGAGCTGGTCTGCAGAGACGCTCTTCCAATCACCAGTGTACGTGCACAGACCGCATGTATATCTGGATGGATGGAACGGTGCTGCTGTGGATTTAAAAAACCCTCCGGACGTTGACTTGAGTGCACATCCGGTTCCTCTGGAGTTCCTGCACGAAGGTTCCGTGTCCTCAAACGTTTTAGAACATTCTCGAGGTTCATGAACATCGAGGGGCCGCGAACCCGACGGACGGTTTCACTTCCCCGGGTGTCGGAGCTGCCCGGCAGGGACCCGACCGCTGGATGAAGCGAGGCTGAGGCAGGAAGTGACCTGGTCACAACCACGGGACCTTTAGGGTGAAGGTTCTCTGACCTTCAGGTTCTGGGTCTTGGGGGTCTTTGACTCCACGAGGGATCCAACGTCTCCTCAGGGTCTGGAACCGAGGAACTCTCTGGGATGAAGGGACGCGTCTTCGGCCCGTCGACCGAGTCCAGGACGGCGAGGTCCCGTCCCGTGTTCCTCACACAGAGCAGACGAAGCGGAACCCACCAAGACGGTTCCGGTCGAGGAACGTCCGGAGAACCCGGACCTCTTTGAAACAGAACGCTGCCGCTTCGCTGTCGGAACATGGAAACCGAGCGGGGCCTTCGGCGCGGTTCCCGCCTCGGCCACCGGGTGTCGGTGTTCCCTTCGTCCTCTGGACACCCCCCCCCCTCGGCCCCAGAGTCATGTGACCTGGCCCGACCAATGGGGCGGTAGCAACAGGGTGCGGGGGCGGAGCCAGAGAAGAAGGTCGGGGAGGACCTGCGGGGCGACGGAGGAGCAGGTGGGAGGCGGGAGTCTGGTGACAGACACCAGACACGCTTCAGTAAAGTATCATCTCACTGCAACGATACTGCATAGGAAGGTTCGTCTCATATTCAAAACTTGTATATAAAAAATAGACGCTAACAAAGTTAGCGCCGCAGGCGGGCAACGAGTACCGCCGGTATTTCCGATCGGAGTGGAGGTACGACTGGATTTGAGCACGTCGCACCGAGAGTATAAAAAGTAAAGGTACGTGTGATGTAAACTTTGCAAACGATGCGATTACAGAATCCTAGGAAAGCCAGTGAAGGAACATGAGCAGAAACGTCCGTCCTTTGCAAACAACCTGGTTTTCATCCAGATGAAATGTTAAAAATCGTCTTCCTGCTGGGTGAGGCCGGGGGGGCGGCTTCCCTCCGCTCTCTGATTGGTCCGTCCCGAGGCGGGGGGGCGGAAGGAAACACCGACACACACGTGCACACACACATACACGTGCACGGTACCCATAACAAGGATAAAAGACAGCGGCCTCAGGCAGTGAGATTTGTGAAAGGGGGCGGAGCTTACGGTTAGCCGCACATTAGCTTGCAGTCGTGATGCGTCGGAGGTCGTCGCCAGGGGTCGGCCTTCCTGGCGTCGGGAGAAAAGCCTCGTCCCCTCTCTGCCTTCCTGTTTCCTCGGGGGGGCGTCCCGCCTCGGAACAGGGTTTTTACAGGGTTCCCTGAAGGCGGCGGCGGGGAAACACGGTCGTGACCCCCCTTCCTGTCGGCGCCGTCCTCCCAGGAAGTCCAGGCGACAGTAAAGGGCTCTTCGACGGCGTCCGGTCCAATATGTACAACCACGGGGGTCGTGGGGGTCCACGTGGAGAAGTCTGGCTGGCGAGCACCAAATCAAACCCCGGGAAAGGCGGGGGGGCCGGCGGGCGGGGGGGTTCGCGAGGGGCGCCGTCTGACGTGACGGCTCCACCGGCGCGTCCCGGTTTGTTCACTGTGTTTCGGTTTCCTTCCCTGGAATGGCGGTGAGATGGGACGAGGTCGGCGCGGCGCCCCCTGCTGGTCGGGAGGGAGAGGCGCGGCGCCTCAGTAGCGGTGGCTTTGGTGGGAGTACTGGGAGCCCTGCTGGGACGACGACGTGTACCCCATGGTGCTCTGGGGCGCCGCCGAGCCCTGGACGCCGCTTTGGTAACCGAGGCGGGACGTCGAGTGCTGGGGGGGCGAGAGGGGAGGGGGGGTGATGATGATCAGCCAGAAGGAACCGATCCAGGATTTCAAATACAAACTGCTGTCAAAGAACCAGGACCTGAGCGGAAACCAGGATTAGACCCAGCCTGGGGGCCCAAAGACATGCATGACTTTCCAGGACTCTCTGAGGTACCTCCAGAGGCGACACACACACACACACACACACACACACACACACACACACATACACACTGATGGAAAGACCTGCAGAAGTGACTCAA
>NC_141319.1:7902500-7937500 GCF_037954325.1 Fistularia commersonii | reverse complement strand
GGCGGCGCCTGACCTTCTGAATCCTCTGAACCTTCTGAACCCTCTGGACCTTCTGAACCCTATGGACCAGCCCCGGTCCTCTCCGGGGATCTCCCAGAAGATCATCACCTGTGGGTCCGCGAGGACCGAAGCGCTCGGAGGGGGTCGTGCTCAGGAGACGGCAGGATGAAAGTGGAGGCCACGCCGGGGTTCAGAGAACAATGACCAGAAGAACCCCATCGGAGGGGGCGGGGCTTAACCTGGACCGGGGCCGGTCCTCGCCAGATGTTCGGACCAAAACATCACGGGGCTTCCTCGGCGTCTGTTTCCCTGCAGATTGAAGGCATGAAAACACGGAACCGGGAGTTCCGACCTCCAACCTTGAGAAGCAGGAACCCCCCCGGCTGAGGAAGCAGGAAAGAACAAACAATTTCTTCCATCAATCATCTGCCTGGGTTCTCCACTTTTCTCAGAAGGTCCACGGACCGCAGGTGCAGATGATTGACGGCCCGCCTCCGCACATTAGCCGGAGGAGCTGACGGCTGCCGACGTTCAAGCCTCTGAGAACCTGCCGGTGCACTCATGTGCACGCTGGAGAAATCAGGAGACACACAGGTTTGAGGTGTGGATAAGAGGGCAGGACCTCCTGGTCCCAGTCTGGTATGAAGCTCGGAGGTCATGGGTGAAGCCCCGCATCTCCACCGGAAGTCTCTTTGGCTGCGACCATCACAACCATCAAGCAACCCCTGCGGCAGGGAAACCCCCTTCAAACAAGAGCTGCACCTGAACCCAGGTAAACACCAGGCTCAGGCCCGAGGGGACGGCGTTAGCAACCGCTAACCGGTCGGTCGAAGCTCCGGTTGGAGCTTGATTGGCAGACAGCCGCGGGGGCAGATCCTCAGGAACAGGATGTTCTGCAGGCTCTGCAGGTACCGAGGAGGCTGCTGACGCCTGAGAATGTCGACAGTGTGATCAAAGGTGATGAAGAAAAAGCTGCTCCTCCAGAGGAGGAGCTCCCGATGACAGAAGGTTCCTTCAGTTTGAGGAGCACCGAGGGCTGGGCGGGGCTTTGCCCGAGGGAAGGAGCTCCGGGTCGGACAGTCTTTCCGGTCCGACCGCTCCCTCCTGGTGAGCAGGTCGTGCGCAACCAGCTGAGAAGGTGGACTCGGGAAGTAAAGGAGGCTCTTCACAGATCCTTCAGGGTGGTGGCCTGTCTTCTGAGCGGCTTTCAGGTGCTAACGCTGCAGCTCCAGGTGTTGAAATGTCAACGGTGACGTCGTCAGCGGCCGAAGGTTGTTTTCTTCAGAACAGACAGGAACAACAGGAGGGACCAGGACAACGCTGGAGGGGCGAGGAGGAGGCCCGGGGCTGAGGAACACGCCTGGACTCAGCCTGGAGAACATGGACCAAAGCCTCTCCAGGCTGAGCAGAGGGGTCCCCTGTGCAGTCCCCCGTCTCCATGCTCTGCGACCAAGATCTCTCAGCGTTCACCTTCCTGGGGTTCCTCCTGGATCTCCTGCCAGGGCTCTCCTTCTAATGTCGGCATGAATCTTCACCTCCCGGTGCAGAGAAAGGTGTTCAACAGGCAGACCAGCTCCTGAAAGGCCTCCTGGTCGGAGGTCACCTCACGGCAGGAAGGGTGTGACCTCTGTTTGTTCTGACCAGGTTCTCCATAGTTCCTCCAGAGCTCAAAGACAGTCTGAAGGTTCACTGAAGATCAAAATGTCCTCAGGGGCGTTGGACGTCTGCGATTGACAGCAGAGCCGCCCCTCGGCCCAGTGGAGGCCAAGAGTGGATGAAGGAATGAATCAATGAAGGCAGAAAGAGGAGCCACTCACCAGATCTCTATGGAGAACCCAGTTGGCGTGGAGGTAGTGGATCCCGTCCAGGATCTGATACAGGAGCGACTTCACCATCCCGCGGGGAAGCTGCATGGGCTTCTTGTTGGCCTTGGAGGCTCGGTGGAACTTGATGATGTGCTGCGAGGAGAGGAGACGGCTGTTCAACCACCGACCGGCTGGGGTTTCTTCCGGACGTTTCACCCTCGGCTCTCCGGGCAGGAGGACGACCTCCGACCCGAGGGAGGCGTCTTCGAGGAGCCAAGTTAGCGTTTACTCGACTGGAGGCGCGACGCCGACGGCGGAGAACCTTCGCTTTGTTCCCGTCGGCGCCGAAGAGACGCTGCCTTCACAGGAAGGCTAATCCTTTTCCAAAACGCTCACTTCCACAAAAAACCTCCGTCTCCATTTGTTCAAATATACCTTGGAGGTGAGAAGGTGGGTTTGCTCCTCAGAACCCTCTGCTTCTGGAGAGGAACAACCAACGCCTCTTACTCTGGTCTACTACACTAGACTGAAGCCCAGCAGCCCTGCAGTACACTGCCTGAGCAGGATCAGCAGCGAGGAAGTACTACTACTACTACTACTGCTACTACTACTCTACTACTACTACTACACTAGACTGAAGCCCAGCAGCCCTGCAGTACACTGCCTGAGCAGGATCAGCACCGAGGAAGTACTACTACTACTACTACTGCTACTGCTACTACTACTACTACTACTACTGCTACTACTACTCTACTACTACTACTACACTAGACTGAAGCCCAGCAGCCCTGCAGTACACTGCCTGAGCAGGATCAGCACCGAGGAAGTACTACTACTACTACTACTGCTACTACTACTCTACTACTACTACTACACTAGACTGAAGCCCAGCAGCCCTGCAGTACACTGCCTGAGCAGGATCAGCACCGAGGAAGTACTACTACTACTACTACTGCTACTGCTACTACTACTACTACTACTACTGCTACTACTACTCTACTACTACTACTACACTAGACTGAAGCCCAGCAGCCCTGCAGTACACTGCCTGAGCAGGATCAGCACCGAGGAAGTACTACTACTACTACTACTGCTACTGCTACTACTACTACTACTACTACTGCTACTACTACTCTACTACTACTACTACACTAGACTGAAGCCCAGCAGCCCTGCAGTACACTGCCTGAGCAGGATCAGCACCGAGGAAGTACTACTACTACTACTACTGCTACTGCTACTACTACTACTACTACTACTGCTACTACTACTCTACTACTACTACTACACTAGACTGAAGCCCAGCAGCCCTGCAGTCCACTGCCTGAGCAGGATCAGCACCGAGGAAGTACTACTACTACTACTACTGCTACTGCTACTACTACTACTACTACTGCTACTACTACTCTACTACTACTACTACACTAGACTGAAGCCCAGCAGCCCTGCAGTACACTGCCTGAGCAGGATCAGCACCGAGGAAGTACTACTACTACTGCTACTGCTACTGCTACTACTACTACTACTACTACTACTACTGCTACTGCTACTACTACTACTACTACTACTACTACACTAGACTGAAGCCCAGCAGCCCTGCAGTACACTGCCTGAGCAGGATCAGCACCGAGGAAGTACTACTACTACTACTACTGCTACTACTACTCTACTACTACTACTACTGCTACTACTACTCTACTTCTACTACTACACTAGACTGAAGCCCAGCAGCCCTGCAGTACACTGCCTGAGCAGGATCAGCACCGAGGAAGTACTACTACTACTACTACTGCTACTGCTACTCTACTACTACTACTGCTACTACTACTCTACTACTACTACTACACTAGACTGAAGCCCAGCAGCCCTGCAGTACACTGCCTGAGCAGGATCAGCACCGAGGAAGTACTACTACTACTACTACTACTGCTACTGCTACTACTACTACTACTACTGCTACTACTACTCTACTACTACTACTACTACACTAGACTGAAGCCCAGCAGCCCTGCAGTACACTGCCTGAGCAGGATCAGCACCGAGGAAGTACTACTACTACTACTACTGCTACTACTACTACTACTGTTATTGATGCTACTCCCACGACTACTACTACTTCTACTACTACTACTAATACTATTACTACTACTACTACTACTACTACTACTACCACTACTACTAATACTACTACTACCACTACTACTACTACCACTACTACTTCTACTACTACTACTACTACTACTAATACTACTACTACTACTACTACCACTACTACTACTACTAATACTACTACTACTTCTACTAATACTACTACTACCACTACAACAACTACTACTACTACTACTACTACTAATACTACTACTACTACCACTACTACTACTACTACTACTACTACTACTACTACCACTACTACTACTACTACTTCTACTACTACTACTACTACTACTAATACTACTACTACCACTACTACTACTACTACTACCACTACTACTACTACTTCTACTACTACTACTACCACTACTACTACTACTACTACTAATACTACTACTACTACTACTACCACTACTACTACTACTACTTCTACTACTACTACTACCACTAATACTACTAATACTACTACTACTACTACCACTACTACTACTACTACTAATACCACTACTACTACTACTACTAATACTAATAATACTACTACTACTAATACTACTACTACTACTACTACTACCACTACTACTACTACCACTACCACTACTGCTACTACTACTTCTACTACTACTACTACTACTACTACTACCACTACTGCTACTACTACTTCTACTAATACTACTACTACCACTACTACTACTACTACTACCACTACTACTATTACCACTACCACTACTACTACTACCACTACTACTACTACTACTAATACTATTACTACTACTACAGCTACTAATACTACTACTGCTACTACTACTTCTACTACTACTACTACTACTAATACTACTACTACTACTACTACTACTCTACTACAACTGCTACTGCTACTGCTACTGCCATTACCGCTACAACTCCTGCTGCTACTACTAGTTCTGCAGAACTTCTGTGCCGTAAGTGCACAGCCTTCCGAGGTGAAGGTTGTTGTCCGACGGCTCCGAGGATCTCTGAGCCGCTCACGGTACCACTGAGCATTCCGAGCATACAAGTATTGAGGAACGTGACCGGCCGAATCAAAGTTCTCCTTCACGCCCGAGCGCGAGCGGGTTCCCTCGGCGCCCGACTCACCCAGAGGTCGTGTTCCGCGTAATCGAAGAGGAGCCAGACCTTCCGGTCGCTGTGGGACAGGAAGACCTTCTGCAGGGCGATCACGTTCGGGTGCTTCAGCTCCCGCAGAAGCTGCAAGACACA
The DNA here is from genome assembly GCF_037954325.1 of Fistularia commersonii. Lineage (NCBI taxonomy): Eukaryota > Metazoa > Chordata > Actinopteri > Syngnathiformes > Fistulariidae > Fistularia > Fistularia commersonii. The sequence continues at coordinate 7,932,308 of NC_141319.1, read as the reverse complement.
AAGCGCGAGGCGTGAAACATCCGGGGTCAGAGTTCAGCTTTATACCAGCGACCCGAGACCGGATGGTCGACCTTCGTTTCTTCTGGAAAGCGAGCCCTCGTGGGGCGCGGTGGCGGCGACTGGCATCACTTCACAGATAAACTGCAAAGGGACAGTTCCTGCGGGGCGGTCGCCGGGGGCCGGCGGCTAAAATTACGGCTGACGTCAAATTAATGGATGGTATGGAGATAACGCTTCCCCCGGGGCTTCGGCCAGAGCAACAGACTCAACTATTTCATAGAGCTGCTGCCAGAAAAATCACATTTCACCCTCCGGAGCCTCGCAGAGGAGAACCAGAACAGGCCTCCAGAGCACCAAGAGCCACCGCCAGAAATAAACCAGGGCTCTTTTTATAGAAGCAGGTTCTACTCTGACTTCTGGCCTCGAGTGAGGCCCGTCGCCCCCCCGTTCAGCGCCCGCAATCCGGCAACCTGGCAAACAAATACAGCTCTGGCTCTACGCAGGACCGGAGATGTTTCTCAAGGACATACAAGAGTTTGGTAGCTGCTTTTTCTTTCACTCCTCCACGGTTTGGAGGATCTCCAGTCGGAAACATCTCAAAACCAGGGTCCATTCAAGGCGCTCCATCAGGTTCTACATCAACCAGCCACACTTTCATCTGGACTCCCGGTCTTCAGACAGGAAGCGACAGTTCATGAGGTGTCATTGGGGCTGGAGGCGGGGCTTAACCCGGATCTGGGTCAACTGTCAATCATCCCACCAGGCACCCACTCATTCACACCCGGGGACATTTTGGAGTTGGAGACGAACTAATGACCTGGAGAAAACCCAAACAGGAGAACCTGGAGGGCCCACGCTGGGAGAACTGGTGTCCGGTCCCTGCAAACATACTGGACCGGTTCTTCAACCGGTGGGACGCCGAAGGTGATCAGAGGAACGTTAAAGTGGACACCGGGATCACGGTGCTCTTCTGTTTTGACCTTCTAATAAGTCATGAACCCACTCGGGGCCTCTGGAGGACCCCTGAGCCCCCCGGTAACATGGGGTCGGCTCTGCTTTCAAGAGAATCCACCAACAGGCGTTCCTGTTCGGAGAACACCTTCTGATGATCCGAGCATCTGAGGACATGTCTACTGTCCCCGTGAAGGTGTGTCCTTCCGTACGTCCGAGCCTTGGATCTCTCCTTCGGGTTCAGCAGGACTCCCAGGTCAGATGTTGATGGACCATGGTTCTGGATGCATTTCTTTGTCTTACAAAAACAGAGTCCCGCCAGCCTGCCAGAGAAGATCTCTTCTCCAGGACACACCACTGTTTCTGGTCCCTTCCTGAAAGCGGTTCCCTCAGACAGCTTCGCTACTCCCTTCAGATCTCACTTTCACAGAACTTGCTTTGTTTCTGGGAACTTTGTCATCTGGAGTGAAGCCTCCTCATCGCCAGACAAGCCCAGGAGAGGATGAAGATGTTCATCTGGATCAAGATGAGTAAACATTGACAAAATGCAGCTCCGCTCAGTTGATGACAAAGTACTTTTCATCCAAGCCCAGCGGAGTGGAGGAGGAGGTCTGGTGTCCAGACGAGCTGGAAAGATCTGCTTGCCTTGTTTCTTGTTTTGGGTCCAGAGAGGAGACCTGGCCGGCGCTGACGGAGGAATTGCGGCCGCGAGTCCTCCTTGGACGCCGTGGTGCGGCGCTGCGTTCAGGGACGGGAAATACCTCGTCCGTTCCGAAGGGGTCGGGATCCCAACCATCGTGGCCCCCTGGAACCGGGCTGTGGAACCTCCTGCACCATCCGGTCTCCTATGTTCTCCCGGAGAGCAGTGGAGCCCCAACACCCTGAGCAGGACCTAGAAGAAGCAGGACCACGGAGGGCAGTACTGCGGTACTTCAAGTACTCTTACAATGAAAATACTAGTTCAGAGAATACTAGTTACTTGCAATACTAGTTCAGAGAAAAGGAACAAATCTCTGTTTTCGAAAGGGGGCGGGGCTTAACCGGGACGGGTCGATCGCCCGCTCGTCCACTCGGAACAGGAGAACATGTGAACATGTGAAGGCGGGAACATTCCACGCCGACATGAAATGCAGGAGAGCCGGCTTGTAACTCGAGGGCCGTCCAAATGTAGAAGCTGGAGACTGAGGCGTGTTCCTGCACGATGGAACGTTCCTCAGTCCACAAATGACTGAAGCCTAAAGTATTCAGACCGACATGAGTGAGCGTGGCCTCGGGGAACCCGCCACAGCGCTTCGGAGAACCCGAGGAACGCGGCGGGGCGACTTTCCTTCACGACGGCGTCGTTACACCGGCTCAGACGCGCCTCCTGTTGAGGACCTCCGCCATCGCCGAGTCCATCAGAACCCAAATACGGGTCTTCGTCGTGGAGTTCTAGCCCCCAGACTCAGAGGCCTCCAGGGTCTGAGTGGACGACACCAGTCGCCACCATGGAGACCAGGGTCTTCAGAACACCCACCCCTTCCTCAGTCCTCTGCCGCCTCAGTCCTCTTCACTGATGTCACTTTCTTCTCTGCATCTGGAGATCCTCGCAGGTGTCATGAAGGTGTGGTAAGCGTGCTCTGAACGAGCGAGGCGTCTGCTGTGGAACCCGTCTTGGACGGGCCAGGACTTCTTCTAAACGTGACGAGGAGTCGTCAAAGGGTTCTGATTGTGTTATTAATGTTTTGGCGGCGCCTCCTAGGCTACTTTCCTGCGCCGACCATTGGCACACATCCTGAAGGTCGGCCCGCAGGAGAGGCGGAGCTGCTCCTTTCCGGGGAAAAATAGGTGATGTTTTTACCACAGGCTGGGAGGGAGAACGCTGTATCACCGCGAGATCCACTCGAAAGAGGCCGAGCTCAGAGCCGACACCTGGCGCAGTCGCTCCAACTGTGAGTCGATGAGTCGGTCGGTGAGTCACTAAGCGAGCCAGTTAATCTGTCCGACAGGGAATCGGTCCGTCAATGAATCAGTGCGTCGGTGAGTCGTTGAAACGGTCGGTGAGTGGGTCGGTCAGTCGGTTTGTCCATCAACGAATCTGTCCGCGAGTCAGTCTTTCAGCGAGTCGGACGATCCGTCCATCAGTGAGTCGGTCAGTCCGTTCACCTGTCAAGGAGTCAGTGGCAGTGAGTCATTCAATGATTGTGTCTCGTCGGTGAATCGGTCAGTGAGTCACTAAGTGAGCTGGCAAATCTGTCAAAGAGTCATTCGGTTGGTCAGCGAGTCAGTCTTGATGAGTCGTTGAATCGGCGTGCGAGTCACTCGGTCCATCGGTGAACGAGTCAGTGAGTCAGTCAGTGAGACAGTCAGCCAGCGAGTCGGGTCGGTGAGTCAGTCTGTCCGTCAGTCTGCAAACTCCTCTGGAAAGAAAAACAACGGACAGAAAAGGAAAAGGAAGGAAAACAAGCCCAGGAACAGCTTGAACCCAAACATCTTAGATGCGGTTGAACGTCCATCACAGAACAGCAGAGAACCACTTCAACCAAACCATCTGATGTTGTTTACGTGGGTGAAGCTGAACCCCCCCCTGACACACACACACACACACACACACACACACACACACACACACTCACAAACACACAAGATTTCTGAGAACCATGGAGACACGCAGAGTTGTGGGAACCATAAAGTAACATCAAACCAAAGCAGTGGAACCAGGAGGTCCGGGGGGTTTCATGGATCCTGGATCTCTTCCAGGGTTAGAAAGGGGCGTGACGTCTCTCAGGGAAGAGCTTCTACAGGCCCGGTGATCCTCACCACCCCTGCACGTACCGCTTTGGGCCACCGGGAGAATTCCCACCACGGCGAGCGGCCGGCTGACGGCCTCCTCTCCCCGCAGGCCGTCAGTTAGCGGTGAGGCCAGAGCCTGGAACTGGCCGGGCGGCGGCGGAGGGGTCGCATTTCATCCCAATGCAGTCGACCAGAAACGCAAACCTGCAGCTGCCCCCCCGAGGATTCACCCCGGCAACCCAATCTTAGCCAAACACCAGCTGAGACCATAAACGCCGGTGGACCGCCGGCCGGCCGAGTGGATCCCCGGCAACCGGGCCTCTGGAGGGGCAACCCAAGCATGAGCCGGAGACAACTTGACAAAGAGAATAGGAACAGAAAAGAAGTTCCAGGAAATTAGAGAAGACAAAACAAGACCACCCAAACAATTCTACGCTAGTTAGCTTAGCACAATGAATGGTGTTAAGTGTTAATTGTTAGGCCACCTCGGTTAAGAGTCGATCCAAACGCCCAGCCAAATGATGTTAACAAGAACACGATGGCAGAATCGGCACATGAGTAGAACTTCAGGGTCACCAGAGCAGAACCCTGAGGGACACCCTCTGAAGCTCATCGGATGGCGTGACAGAACGGTGCGTTCAGCGACCGGCGAGGAGTTCTGATGACGCCGGCCTTCTATTGCACTTCTCTAGCGTATATCATCGCTATTCATTCATCCATCATGTGTAAAAGCTAACGTAGCTCCTGGGGCGGGCGGGCAAACCAAGCTAGCACAGAGCTGAGGGGCGGGGCTTAACCCGGACGAGCGGGCTGTCAATCATCCAACTGCGGAGAACATGGGTCGTCTCCACAGAGAGCTCAGCGGACCACCGAAGAGGGTCAGAACCAGGAACCAAAAGATCCTGTTCCTCGGCAGGAGCCGGTACAGAGGCGGGGCTTCGCCACGCCTGTTTTTAATCCATGGTAGTACGAGACCGCCGCAGGGGAACACCTCCAGCAGCACCTCCTCCTCCACAGGGGAACGGGTCCTGCAGCACCTCCTCCTCCACAGGGGAACACCTCCAGCAGCACCTCCTCCTCCACAGGGGAACGGGTCCTGCAGCACCTCCTCCTCCACAGGGGAACACCTCCAGCAGCACCTCCTCCGCCGCAGGGGAACGGGTCCTGCACGGCCAGCGCCGCCAGGACGGGACACACAGAGCCTCCATTGTGCTGAGGGCCGGCAGGGTGTCAGGGTGGGGGACCCCACCTGGACCCCACCTGGACCCCACCTGGACCCCACCTGGACCCGACCTGGACCCGACCTGGACCCGACCGGGACCCCACCATGTAATTACACTATTATAAACTGTACTTTGGTGGTGTGACCGTTATAACAGTTTCGTTAGTACTCCGTTAGTATTCGTTAGTACTCTGGTATGACTAATTAAACTGTTATTACTGAGGTCTGTGAGCGCCTGCAGTACCTCTGTCTGCCAGCAGGGGCTCTGCAGGGCAAAGGCCTATAGATACCAGCTCACCGCTTTCTGTTCATCTGCCTGAAGCAGGATGTCACTCGTTCATCGTTCAGCTGTTCATCACCTACAACCCTCACCCTACTCAAGGCCCATGGACAGAACCCAGCATGGAGAACATGGACAGAACCCAGCATGGAGAACATGGACAGAACCCAGCATGGAGAACATGGACAGAACCCAGTGTAGAGAACATGGACAGAACATTGAGAGAAAACCCAGGCAGGAGTTGTATGACAGTTACTACACTTCTACTCTGACCGTACTTCTTCTACCACTTTACAACTACCATAATACTACTATACTACGACTGGTACTGGACTTCTATCACTCTTGAACATCTACTTACACCACAGTGCAGATATACTCCAACTACTAGTACTAAACAACTACCGTTCTTCCCCACGACCACTATACTTTAACACACTTCTACTTCACACACTAACACACTGCTACAATACTTCTAAGAGCAAGATACCACTACCACACTACTATAAGAATTAGTACAACGAGTACAATATTCTATTACTCGTGCTATACTTCTAACACAACAACCACTACTGTACTTCTAATACCTGTACTACACGACTACCATACAACTACTATAGTATGACCGCAGCAACAACTACCAAGGTATTTCTACAAGTAGTATGGTATTTCTACGACTACTCATACTACTATACTATACTACTATACTACATCATGATCACAACAACTACTACTGTACTTCTGGTTGTACTGTACTCCGTCATACTCCTGCTGCTGGAACAGTACTGTTGCAGTACTGTCCCAGTACTGTTCCTGTTCCAGTACTGTTCCTGTCCCAGTACTGTTCCTGTCCCAGTACTGTTCCTGTTCCAGTACTGTTCCTGTTCCAGTACTGTTCCTGTTCCAGTACTGTTCCTGTCCCAGTACTGTTCCTGTCCCAGTACTGTTCCTGTTCTAGTACCTCTCCACTGCTCTGGGGCTCCAGGACTAAAGGTCAGTGGTTGAATGTCCATCTGAAGCTGCAGTGAGCCTCCAGCCCATCTGCTGCAGGTCTGCAGAGAGTGTTTGCACAGTGCTGTAGACACACACACACACACACACACACACACACACACACACACACAGGCAGGAGAGCATGAGATGTTGTGTAAGAGGCTGCTGGTTCCTGGGTCCTCCAGATGGTCAACATTCCTTCTGTATCTGAGCTGACATGCCTTCATGCACAACATGTGACTTACGCAACCATCGTGTGACCTTGGAGGCCGACATCCTCAAGGCCATCGGCGCCTCCACCCCGGAGCCGCAGCTCCACGCCGGACCTTCACGCCACCCGCAGCCACCTGTCCGTGGGTCCGCTGACGCCGCGGCTGACACTCAAACATGACGCCTCCAGGGAGGGAGGGACAACTAGCCAACTAGTCCCGCCCCAGTTAGGACCTTCTGACAAACTATTGTTTCCAGCAACGATAAGCATCTCTGAGGAGCACAGAGCCCCCCGAACCCCTGCTTGGAAGATAATGTGACTCAAAGTCACACAAACATCTTCTCCTGAAGTTCTCCCTCCCCCTCCCGCTCCCACCCAGCAGCAGCAGGAGGTCCTCCTAGATAAGAGTGGAGTCTGAAGCAGCGGTGAGGTCGTTCTCCTGGAGAACCTCCGATGCCAGATGAGCTTCACCTTCTGCTCGCTCGCAGAGAAAGCCATCGAAGACAGGCGGCGGCGGCGGCGGCAGGACTCACTGCGATCTCCCTGCAGGCCGACATGGAGATTCCGGTGCCTTCGATCTGCTTCAGCGCGTACTCCTTCTGGTCCAGCCTGCAGGGGGAGACACAGAGCAGCAGGACATCAGGACATCAGGACATCAGGACATCAGGACATCAGGACATCAGGCCTCCACCCGCCAGCTCTGGGGTTTGGCTGGGGAGGTACTGGATGGTGGATCACCGTGACCCGCCTCCAGAACCCCTCATCCTAGAGGAGCTGGATTCAAACTACAGCCCCCCTGCACCAATCTGATCCGGCTGCCCGGCTGGTCCGGTTCAGGAGAACACCCGTCAACAGATCGGACGGATCGCCAACGTGTGTTGGTGCGGTGTCAGGCAGGAGAACCTAGATCCACCCTCAGCCCCAGGTCAGGACCAGGAGACCTCCAGCTGCATGCGGGGCCACGCTGGGACCTTCCATGCCTGACCTTTCCACTTCCTATACAAAATGAGAGCCGTCTTCTGGCCCGGTGGTGATCCTGGACCAGAACCTGGACCTCGGTCAGGAGGACGGGATCCAGGTCTGGACCTGACCGAACCATCCGGGTCCAGGTGTGAAGATCCCACCTGCATTTCCAAATCCTCTCCAAAACCCTGGACTTCCTGCTTTTTTTCTCAGCATTACATTTTTTTTGCAGATGGACTTTTTGAGAGGGTTCCTTGGTGAAGCCGTGTGGATGAGGAGGGTCCTCATCCACACCTTCAGGTGAAGGTCCCGGGATTCACGGAGCCGTTCCACGCCGGAAGTGGCGTCAAGAGGCGCACCTCTAGTGTGTGTGTGTGTGTGGGAGGAGGAAGCAAAAAAAAAAAAAAGTTGTGCCGCGCACTTTTGGACGCCTGTCCTCCGAGATCACGCGCGGGACGCCAAGTATCGCGCGAAACGGCGCCGCCGCGACTTCCGGCCGTTCAAACCGCCGGGGAGCGGAGAGCGGAAGAGTTGCAGCAATAAATAAATAAAAGGTGCAAAAAGGGATAAACAAGCGGAGGTGTGTGTGTGTGTGTTTGGGGGGTGGAGGGGCCGGAGGAGGGGCGGGGGGTGCGGCGGCGGCGGCGGCGGCGGTGTCGGTGGGGGGGGGGGGGGGTCGCTGCTGAGTGACTGAGTGCGTTTACATGAAAACAAAAACATGAGAGAGACGGGCTTCGCCGCCGATCCGCCGCCCCGGTGCCGCCGGTCCGCGGCCGCCACTCGACGGCGAAGCCCGTCCGCGGTTCCGCTTACCCGTCTTTCCGCTTGGCTTTATAAACGTGCCCGTAGGTGCCTCGACCCACTTTGCAACCTTCATATTCGAAGAGGTCCTCCACTCTCTCCCTCTCCGCCGCCAGCTTTGTTTTGAAGTCGTAATCCATTTTAACCCATAAATACGTCTTAATTTACAATAAAATAAAATATTAATTATTACATGCATTAATTAAATAATCTGGTCGGTTTATTCCCCCACCATTTCCTTGTTTGGGATTTTGGTCTGCTCCGCTTAATGTTCACTGGTTCGTTGACGTTTCTAATTGGCGCACGCGGCGCGCTGGGAGTTGTAGTTCTTTGGAGCTGGCGCTGCCGCCCGCCTCCACTGCACCGCCGGCGCGCGGAAAACTACAACCCGCGTTTCTCACTGCGGTTTGTTGCACTTTGCGTACTCCTCAACGTTCCTCAAAAAAAAATAAAAAAATAAACGAAGGGCACGCATTGGCTGGTTGAAAATACATGTTGTGCAAACACATGATGATGGATGTGGATGAAAACACGAATCCGGTTGTTCCCATCTTGACTACACCGCGCAGTCCGTTCACAAAATGATACAAATAGGGCACGCATATATGCATTTACGTGCGTGTGCTCACAGAATAGAGCAGATATACACGATAAAGTCTGCGTGTGATTGCTAAGTTAAAGCAAACCTGAGTTCAATTATAGGATATTAATGAAAAAAGGCATCTTGCTAAATCCTGCCCGATGATTTGCCTCGAAACCAATCGGTAAAGCAGTCGGAGTTAAACACACACACACTATTTAACTGTGAATGACATTAAAATCGCCCGATAAATCAATCGGAGCTAAAACGTACATCGAGTTCCTGAGAGGGGGGACGTCATGTCACGTGGTGTGACGGACAGCTCTGCGGACCAACCGGAGCGTACACACTTTGTCTCTACGACGTGATTGGTCCGGTTCGCGGCAGTCGTTTCCGCAGTCTTGCTATAAAAGCGACGCGCCATCGTCATTCATTGCTATACACAGTATGGCTGGCGACATTAGCTAGCACTCGCTCACGGTGTTCTCTGCTAAAGGGAAGACGGTAACTCAAGAGAATCTCAACACCTGGCTTGTTCCCGGGACTGAAGCTCAATAAATCACACCTGGTCCAATAAGGATTAACCCGAACCGGAAGCGTTGAGAGCGACGTTTCGGTGTTTTTGTTGGGTGTCTGTTGTCTCACGATGGAGGAGAACGGTGCACATTTCTTTGAAGGGACCGAGAAACTGCTGGAGGTGTGGTTCTCTCGGCAGGATGAGGCCAAAGGAACCGGGGACCTCCGGACGATCCCAAGGTTTGTGTCCGGTTTCCCGGGAGGGAGGGGGGCGTCCGTCGAGCGTATCAGGTGTCGCGTCGGTGGTCTAGCCTCTACTCGCTAGCCTCCGCCGCCGGGTCGGGCTGCTCAGGGGGTTATTTCTCTTTCGAGCTCCGTTTCGAGCCACAAGTTGTAACGCCGGTTCCCTGGGGACGAGTCCCGGTGGGGCGGCGAGCCGCCGGTTCATTCATAGCCGGCCAGCGAGGCTCCGGAGCCCCGCCGTCTGCTAGCTAGCATAGTCATTGGAAAATGGCCACCTCCCCCTTGATCGGCGCTGAGTCATTCATTAGCCGAGGAAACGTCTTTCCCTCCGGGACGAACCAAGTGGGAGGGCCGGAGAGCCCGGGACCCGAGCCGACAGCGACCCGGTTCCCGCTGCGTCGGGCCTGAGAACACACGCCGCCGTTTTATTTAAACCCCCCCGGGGGCCGGGGGCCGAGCCCCGCACACGCGAAGCCCCAAACATGCGTGTGCCCCCCCCCCTCCCGAGAGTCAGAATGGAACACGCGGCGCCCCCCCCCCAATCCACACTATCTTGGACGGACGCTGCGCACGACTTCCGGGTTGTCGTCGCGCTTTCCGGCGACCGCAGGCTCTCCGGTCCGGGCTATTTTCTCCTGCGTCACAGCGAGCATGTGGCAGCCGCCCCGACAGCGGTCGCGCACGCGGTCCGACGGCGACCCCCCCCCCCCCCGCACTATCACGCGTGGAACTCCCCCGCACTATCATGCGTGACCCCCCCCCCCCCCGCCCATTTTATGGTCGCCCCCCCTCCTCAACCGCCGAGTTTGGACGTGTTGACGATTGCGCTACTTCCGATCACGTGTACTCGTGGCTCGCGGACACGCCCCTCCTGCGCTCTGATTGGCGGAGGCTTCTCCGCCGCCGAGCCCCGTGCAGCGGCCTCTGCAGCCCGGGGCGGACCGGAGAAGGTGCCCCAGGAGCGGCGGAGCTGCCGCCGCAGCGAGGGCTGCTCCTGGAGGGGAAGGTGGGGCGAAGGTGGCTGTAACTCCAGGAATGTTGAGTGATTTATGAGGACGTCGGTCAGGCATGGTTGGCTCTTGCGAGCACACGCTCTGTGGCTGTCCTGTCTCACATCCAGAGTTGGTCTTCTGGAAGTCCCCTTTGGTCCAGAGCCACCAGATGCTTTCCCCCATTGGTGGCAGGCTATCTGCCCCCAGGCGGGACCCAAATAAGTCCCGAAGGCCGTCGGGTCCCTTACGGCCACGCGCGCTCACATGACCACGCCGGCCGAGGCGCTTCTTCAGAGGCCGTCACAACCTGGCGGGGCGGCTGTCGTTGCCAGGGAAACGCAGCCATCGCATAGCGACGCGGCATTCCTTTTTGGCTTTTAAGCCTGTTGGAGGAAAATGAAAGTAGCTGTGAAATGGCCGTCTGCCAGACAGGGGTGAGCGGAGACCTACGGAGGCCCACGCTGGTTTCAGATCCAGGAAAAGCTGGAGGAGCTCCAGGTGTCAGCCCTCCAAAATGGCCGCAGCGTAAATCCAACCGTGGTCGCCCCCCCACCCCACCTAGGCATCACGCTCACGCAGCGTGAAGGCTTGCCGGCACCGCCGGCACCGCGTCCGGCGTTAAGCGCCCAGCAGACATGAAGATTATCCGCCGCAGGTCCAGAGTTTCATTGAAAGTGACAGAGGAATTAGTGGGACCCGGTCAACCTCTACTACGTCTGCTCACAGTTTAGCCGTCCTGTTACCTAACCCCTCCTTCAGCTTCTCCGGTGTCCATGTTGGACGCTCCCGGCCGCTCTTTCCTGGAGAACCCTCTCCTGGAGCAGAATGTGATCCGGCACAGGCTCCAGAAATAGCCGGCTGGTGTCACTTTCACGCTGAGATGGAAGCTGACCCAGCAGACACCACCTCCACCCCGGGCCTTCCTGGAACGTCCCAGGAGGAGACCTCGCGTGGCGCTGGCGTACAAGCCCCGGCGGAGCTCCAGGATTGGTGGGACAAAACGGGAGCTCCCCTGTGGGCGGAGGAGCTGTTTACCTTCTGAGGGCCAGTAGGGATGTTCATTTGCATATAGATTATAGTTTCCACGTGTTTGAGGTGGAGGTTTGGCTCGAGGGCATCTCCAGAAACGGTCCTCCGCCATGCGACCCGACGGAGCAGATAGCTATGGTGGCCGTGGACAGTCTTCGTGCGCCTCGTCACGTCTGCGGGCTTTGCTACGTAGCCCAGGCTTCGCTGCGACACGTGGGCCACAGATCGCCCTTCTCAGGGGGACCATCGGGTCCTGGTCTGTCCTGGTCTGTCCTGCTTCTGCCGACGGTGGTTCCAGAAAATACCGAAGCTGAGCGGTCCCGAAGCGACGGGGCCAGTCTACTTCCTGGAGCGCAGCTTCTCCATGGAACCTGAACCAAGAGGTTGGATCAGGGGCTGCATCAGGATTCAGGCGTCCCTGGGGGTTCTCTGGTCCGCCAGATCCACGTGACTGGAAACAAGGCCGGGATCGCGGTCTGGGGCGGGGTGGCGGAGCCGGTGGACCTTCACCCGTTCCAGGAGATGTTTGCTTTAGATTGTGATGTGCTGAGTGTAACTGAACTCTTCTCCTCCTCCAGGTTCGAGTGGGACAAACTCCTGGAGAATGTGCACTGTTTGATCATAAGTGTGACAAAGACTGACAAGCAGGAAGCTTATATACTCAGGTGAGCAGAGGGGGCGGGGCCAGGACGGGAGGGGCGGGGCTTCCAGCGTGACGATTGTGATATCTGGAAGAACCGGTCTTCTGGTCGGCACCTGATCCGGGTCCGCCGGGGATCTCAGGGTGAGGAACCCTGACCCCCTGATGGAGCAGAACCCCGGGGTTGGCCGTGGAGAATTATCCAGAAGTCCGGTTGCAGTCCAGGGAGCACGCGTGTGAGGCATGTTCTCCAGGTGGAGGGCTGATGTTCTGCTGTGTTGTCTTCCACAGTGAGAGTAGCATGTTTGTCTCCAAGAGACGTTTCATTTTGAAGACATGTGGAACCACCCTCTTACTGCAAGCACTGGTGCCTCTGCTGGAACTCGCCAGGGAGTACTGTGGCTTCGACGCCATCGAGGTCGGTCTCTCTCACACACACACACACACACACACACGTCTGCCCGGGTCTCCTCAACCTTCTCACTCTGGTTTCGCAGAACTTCTTCTACTCCCGTAAGAACTTCATGAAGCCGACCCATCAGGAGTTCCCTCATCGAAACTTCCAGGAGGAAGTGGACTTTCTCAGCCAGATTTTCCCAAGTAAGGAACATGGAGAGCATCTGAGGAGGTTCCTCTTTGCTTTCAGTCTGGCGTTGTGGAGACTGATCTGTTCCTCCTCCCCACAGATGGTGCAGCCTACTGCATGGGACGTTTGAACTCTGACTGCTGGTACGACACACACACACACACACACACACACACACACACACACACACACACACACACAGTCTCATGGTTCAACTCCCTTTGTGGTGGCTGATGAGGTGGTCCTTTCATGGTTCCTCCATGTTCTCTGGATCTTCAGTCCACAAACTGTAGTGTGTCCGTTGAAGACGGTCCGTCAGTGAGAGGGTGAACGGTGGGGTCGGCGTCGGGCTTAAGCCCCGCCTCTCGGCCGCCAAGCCCCCGGGACCGGATGAACGGTGTGAGGAGCTTGTCTTCTCGTTGGGCCGTCTCTGACGTTCTCCTCCCTCAGGTACCTGTTTACCCTGGACCTGCCGGAGTTCTGGGAGAACAAGTATGCGGACCAGACGCTGGAAGTTCTGATGAGCGACCTCGATCCAGCCATCATGGACCAGTTCTATATGAAAGACGGTGTTTCTGCAAGTGATGTCACTCGTGTAAGTGCGGCTGTGTGGTGACCCTGCTGGGGTCAAAGGTCAGAGGAGGTAACCCCCCCCCCCCCCTTCTGCTTGCAGATGAGTGGAATTCGTGACCTGATACCAGGTTCTGTGATCGACGCCACCATGTTCAACCCGTGTGGATACTCAATGAATGGAATGAAGACGGATGTGAGTCCTACCTCCATCTTCTCCTCCTCACGTCCTCCATCTTCTCCCCTCACGTCCTCCATCTTCTCCTCCCAGGGAACCTACTGGACCATCCACATCACCCCGGAGCCAGAGTTCTCCTACGTCAGCTTCGAAACCAACCTCTCGCAGACGTCGTACGACGAGCTGGTCCGAAAGGTGGTGGACGTTTTCAAGCCGGGGAAGTTCGTGACCACGCTGTTCGTCAACCAGGTGGGTCCGCCCTCCCCGCCCGCCGAGGGGGCGGGGCTTAGGGGTGAGCGGTCGCCGCCGGAGAGCTTACCCCCGTGTCTTCTCCCCGCAGAGCTCCAAGTGTCGCAGCGTGTTCTCCTCCGCCCAGAAGCTGGAGGGCTACAAGCGCGTGGACCGCCAGCTGGCCCAGTTCAACGACTACAACTTTGTCTTCACCAGCTACGCTAAGAACTGCCAGCAGAACCAGAAGAGCTGAGGGTGGAGGATGAAGAAGAGGCGTAAAAAAGCACCATCCTCCTCCTCCTCTTCCTCCCCCGGCCCCCCTTCCAGTTTGAGTAGTTTGCCTTGTTGTAGCCGTGAGCTCCGCCTGCATGAGCGCTCCGCCCCGTCCCTCCATATCTTAGCTCGCTCTTGCCGTGATCTTGAAGTGGCGAGCGGCGCCGGCCCCCCCCTGCAGGTGTCCCCCCGCATCCCCCACAGACAAGGCTTCCGCCCTCACTAGGCCCGCCCGCCGCCGCGCTTTCCACCCGCAGGTTTGACACCATTGGTCAAGTTCCCCCCCCCCCCGGATGGCGTGCACTTTAACCCTGCATACGGCGTCCCGAATGTAAGGCCCCGCCCCCACGGAGCGCCGCCGCCATCTTTGCTCTCTAGATGTTGCACTATTTGGATCAGTGTGTCGTAGCCCCGTCGTCCTTCCGCTTTGCTGGGCTCCACAATCAGCCCCCCAACACACACACACACACACACACACACACACACACACATGCCTGGAAAAAGTCTGTGTGTGAATCAAGACCTGATAGTTGCAGCCGCCAGCGCTCTGTCTATAGGAAGCTTCCGGGCTGCGCTCACATTCAGCACATTCACAGGGGGGGGGGGTCAGGCGGGGGGGGGGGTCCTGACTGAATGTAGCACCGGCCCGTTTAAACTGCCCCCCCCACGCCTCCAGAGAAAGTCCTGGTCCGGGTCAGAGCTGAATGTATGAATCCAAGTGGCCCCGCCTCCCCACGGCGGGCGGCCCACAACCCCCCCCCCCCCCCCAGACCCAAGCAGGGCCGGCCCTCCTGGGGGGGCAATGAATCAGACACTTTTCTGCTTAGAGCAGCGCTAGCCCAGCAAAGCTTTTTTTTTTTGACCCCCAGCCCCCTCTGTCTGCCCCCCCCCCCCCCCCCCCCCCACACACACACACACACACACACACACACACACACACACACATAAAGGTGTATAATAGCCCCCCCAGTCTGAGCACGCCAGCCCCGCCCCGGATCATTCCACAGCCAACCGCTGCACAAACTGCCATTCGAGCAGCTCTTTGGCGCCCAGACATTTTCTTTGCGGTGAATTGGACCCCCCCTTTCTTTTCTTTGTCGGGATCAATCTGTGGCGCGGGGAGGGGGGGAGGGGGGCAGGGGGGTATGTGGGGGGTACATGGGGGGTCCCATGCAACCATGGTGCATGTAACTTCTAGTGCCGTGTCGCTTGAGTGTAGAGTTTCTCCCTTCACGTCTGTGGGTCTGTGTGCTACTCTTGCTACTCTTCTTGCACATCCCCCCCCCCACACACACACACACCTTAGATGATGGTCTGAGGATCAGAGAGCAGGTCCTGGTTGGAGGTCCGAGTCCCCCCCCCCTTCCCCAAGAGCGTCTCAGCCCAGGGGTCCTTCAAAGCTCCTGCAAGGCGGCGCCAAGGGCAAAGTGTGCCCTTTGATGCGGCGCTTCCTTGCAGTAGGTTCTGGAGAAGTTCTTGCAGGAACCCTGCTCTCGCCACAGGACCCCCCCCCCCCCCACCGTCCTCTGGCCACTCAGATCGTTGCTTTTTTTTTTTTTTTATACGGTGATCTCTTGACCTTTTGCAGTTGATGGTATAAAACTTTTTTACTAAACAACTTAAAGTTTGTATAGTTCTTCCTGCGGACCAACCCCTCCACCCGTGTCGGACGCGTGATGTCGTGAAGGTACGGGGCGACCTGAGCTGACCGAGGCCTGTAGTGCTTCCCCCTCGAGACCCCCCAGGTGACAGAGTGACAGGGCGTACCGGAGGACAAACTTTGCTGTTCTTCTTTCTCTTGCTGTTCTTTGGATGGTCCAGATGTGCTGAATATATCCGTGTTTCCAGCTTGAAGCTCCAATAAAATACTTCTCTGTGGAACCCGTGTGGCTGCTTTGACCTTCAGGCGGTGCGTGAACATCTGCGGGCCGAAATCGAAAGCAGAAGAACGTGACCGCAAACATCTGTTGATCTCGCTGAGCTTCCGGAGCTGCCGCGAGGCGGCAGAGCGGAGGACGACCGGGATCCGTCATCTCCGAAGGTGCGATCGGGAGCCAGAACCTGATCGCCTCGCTTTTTGCCTGGAAGTCGATCCTCGTCACAAACATTCATACATTATTCACCTTTGCCTGCTCGTGGGAGAGGGAGGGTGAGCCAATCACAGCTGGCGGGAGGCGGGGTTTAACCGTCCATCATCCAGCCAGTCCTGAAGATGGAGAACATGGAGGGAACACGATGAGAAGCCACCTGAGAACATGGCACCCTCTCAGCAGGATGGTTCCAGACAGCACCTATTAAAATACATGCTGGACTTACAGAACTGGTCCTGGACCTCCTGCAGCCGTGCTTCTAGAAGGTTTGAGGGACAGGAATCAAAGTCAAATAGTTCTGAGCTCCACACCTTTGATATAACTTACAAGGACAGAGGAGTGTGAGTGTGAAAACAAAAGCTTACCACTGACAGAAAGAGCACACACACACACACACACACACACACACACACCGGCAGCTGTTGGTAGGGCCGCGCTGCCCCCTGCTGAACCTCCTGGTGAAGTGACTCCAAACCAGGAAGAAATTCAAGTCCACTTGCCAAGACAAGGCACCAGGCCGCTGTCCTCCAAACCAAAGCAATGAATTCAATCTCAGAAGGTTCTGGAAATGGCTCCTCACATCCCTGTGTCAGAGGGAGGTGGGAGCCAAGGTTCAACAGAAACTGTGACATCATGGACCAGGTTCCTTACAGGTTCTGTAGACCAGCGAGGTCCAGGGAACCCCTGCACTCGTCGTCCAAGGTCGGCATTGACGGAGGCGGACAGCCTGACGCTAAAAACCTTGTTTCCCTGGGTCTCTCCCCCGCGGTCACCTGCCTCTGTTGCCACCTGGCAGGAGGAAGGTCCGCCATGATTGTAGTTCCCCGTTCCATCCCGCACATCATGGCGGCTCGGTCGCAGAGCCCGGGCTGCGGTTCCCCGCCCGGCCGCTAGGGGGCGACATTGAGCGACGAGCGGCGTCGGAAACCCGCGAAGAAGAAGCGGAGCCGTGTTGTCTTCCGCCTTCAGTCACGCGGGTTTCGTCCAGACACGCGAGCAGAACCGGAGGGATGGCGACGGCGGACGGGATCCTGTGAGTGTCCGGTTCCGGTCCACCGACAGATTAAACACATGAAAGCGGCTCCGCTGTTCGCTTAAAGGGCCTTTAGCTCGGGTTCACGCCGGAGAAGCGAGCGGGTCCCGGGGCTGCTAGCTTAAAGCTCCTCCGATGGGTCGGACCCGGACCCGGACCCGGACCCGACGGGGTCCAACGCTCGGCTCCGTCTGGTTCCGGTTCTGACGGGCTCTGCTCTCCACAGGAAACCCAAGACCAGGCGCTCCAAGCGCTTCCTGGAGAGCCGGGCCCCCAAGCTGTCCGAGGGGGGCAAGCGGGCCCTGATCCTCAAGGGGGGCAACACCAGCGACACCGTCAGCAGGGCCCTCAAGGACATCGTGAGTCCGGGTCCACGTCCTGGTCCACATCCTGGTCCCGGTTCTCTCCAGGGCAAAGCTTCTGACCAGGTGTCTGTGTGTCTGTTTCAGTTCGCACTCAAGAAGCCCAACGCCGTGCTCTTCAAGAAGTAAGTGTCACCCCTGGAGATGCTTCCAGATGATCTGAGGTGGTTCTAGATGATCTGAGGTGGTCCAAGATGATCTGAGGTGGTCCAAGATGATCTGAGGTGGTTCCAGATGATATGAGGTGGTCCCAGATGATCTGTGGTGGTCCTAGATGATCTGAGGTGGTCCTAGATGATCTGAGGTGGTTCCAGATGATATGAGGTGGTCCCAGATGATTCATGGTGGTCCCAGATGATCTGAGGTGGTCCCAGATGATCTGAGGTGGTCCCAGGCAGCCCCTCTGCTGTCCGTCGGAGTGGCTGTTCTTTCTGTCCCATACTTTCCCTGAGGGGGGCGTCTGAGGTCCTGGATCTCAGCGAAGGTGGCTCCAGAACCCCGCCGACCCCCTTCTTCTTCTTCTGTCTCTCCAGGAAGAACGTCAGCCGTCCGTTTGAGGACTCCACGTCCCTGGTGAGTGTCTCTGGCCAGTTCGGGTTCCTTCTCCAGGTTCTCCTTCTCACCCGGTTCTGACCTTCCCGCAGGAGTTCTTCTCCAAGAAGACCGACTGCTCCCTCTTCCTCTTCGGCTCCCACAACAAGAAGCGACCGCACAATCTGGTTCTAGGTAGGTTCCTCCAGGAGGAGCTCCTCTCCTCCTTCGGTCCAGTAGGTTCTGATCCGATCTCCTCCCGGTTCCTCCGCAGGTCGTCTCTTCGATTTCCACGTCCTGGACATGATGGAGCTCGGCATCCAGAAGTTCGTGTCCCTCAGCGACGTCAAGGTGACGCCCGTTATGATGCATTTCTAACATCTTCACGACCTTCTGGAGCATCTGACTGATCCCGTGCACCTTCAGGTCAGCAAGGTTCCTGAGGGCACCAAACCCCTGCTGGTCTTTGCAGGCGAGGCTTTCGACTCGGACGCCGACCACCGCCGCCTGAAGAGCCTCCTCATTGGTGAGATGATGAGATGAGATGAGATGAGAACAACTTTATTAATCCCGAAGGAAATTGTTGTGCCAGAGTTTCAAGTAAAAACATAACAGTAATAGATAATAGTGGAAAGGAGGAAGAATAAGAAATATAATGAAATATAAATTGTCTTAGCTGTTAGCAAGACAATTTGCTTGTCCTGTGAGACGCCGGTCATGTGACACGTGGACCCCAGGTGACCGTGTGTGTGTGTGTGTGTGTGTGTGTGTGTGTGTGTGTGTGTGTGTGTGTGTGTGTGTGTGTGTGTGTGTGTGTGTCAGACTTCTTCAGGGGCCCCAGCGTCTCAGCGGTCCGCCTGGCAGGCCTGGAGCATCTCCTGCACTTCACCGCTCTGGATGGCAAGATCTACATGAGGAGCTACAGGTGGGGAGCCGTCACCACGGCAACCAGGAGGCAACACTGGCAGCCATTGATTGATTGATTGATTGTTTGATGTTTGCTGAAGTGTGTGTGTGTGAATGAAAAACTTTTAAGAACTTTAAATTCAGTTAGCACTACGGGGTGCTGCAGATGGATGGATGGATGGATGGATGGATGGATGGATGGATGGATGAATGGATGGATGGATGGATGGATGGATGAATGAATGAATGAATGGATGGACGGACGGACGGACGGACGGACGGACGGACGGACGGACGAATGGATGGATGGATGGATGGATGGATGGATGGATGGATGGATGGATGGATGGATGGATGGACGGATGGATGGATGGACGGATGGATCGGACCTCCTCTCCCGGCTTGAGCCTGAGATGAGTCGAGCAGTGAGATCTCCTGGGCGCTGAGGTGATCCACCAATCAGAGCCCAGGCCTCTGACTCTGGCCCCGCCCCCAGGTGTCTGATGAAGAAGTCCGGCTGCCGAACCCCCAGGATGGAGCTGGAAGACATCGGCCCGTCCCTGGACCTGGTCCTGAGGAGGACCCATCTGGCCTCAGAAGACCTGACCCGCCGCGCCCACCGGCAGCCCCGAGCCCTCAAGGTACAAACAGTGTGTGTGTGTGTGTGTGTGTAATACCTTTTGGGGGGGGGGAGGGGGGGTGGCCTCCTAAACACCTTGTGAAGGAATGCAGTTCTGGTCCAATCATCTGGAGCTTGAGAAGGTCCTGGAATGCAGTAATGATGCACCTTCAGTGGGAGTGTGTTCTTGCCGTGAAGGCGCCGCCTCCTCACGGGTTCCTGTACGTTCCAGCCCAGGAAGAAGAAGAACATCTCCCAGGACGCGTTGGGCACCAGGCTGGGCCGGGTCCACATGCAGCACCAGGACCTGTCCAAGCTGCGAACACGCAAGATGAAGGCTCTGAGGAAGAGGAGGGGCCACGCCGTCGAGGCCCCGCCCCCTTCCGCCGCAGAGGCGGGGGAAGCCTGAGTCACATGACCTCCAGGAAGAACGCCCATGTTTGGAAATGTAGCTGTTTGACAATAAATGTTTTTCCTCTTTTTGAACATTTGAGTCCATCCTTCTTTAAGCTGGAGTTCTTATACAGAGGTGTTGATGTTGTGAGAAGGTCACCAGACACCTCACATCCAAGCTCAGCCTGGCTGGAGGAGACCTGAGGACCAGGCAGGACCTCCTGAGGACCAGGCAGGACCTCCTAAGGACCAGGCAGGACCACCTGAGGACCAGGTATGACCTCCTGAGGACCAGGTAGGACCTCCTGAGGACCAGGCAGGACCACCTGAGGACCAGGTAGGACCACCTGAGGACCAGGCAGGACCACCTGAGGACCAGGTAGGACCACCTGAGGACCAGGTAGGACCTCCTAAGGACCAGGTAGGACCACCTGAGGACCAGGCAGGACCACCTGAGGACCAGGTAGGACCACCTGAGGACCAGGCAGGACCACCTGAGGACCAGGTAGGACCACCTGAGGACCAGGCAGGACCAACCACTCTGGAGCAAAAGATAGTTGCTGGAGTCGTGCATAAGAAGTTCATTGGTGTTCGAAACAAACGTCCATCCGTCCATCCATTCATCTCTTCATCCATCCATTCATCCGTCCATCCTTCTGCTCATCCATCCACCAATCTCTCAGTTCATCCATCCAATCATCTGCCCAGCCTGTCATCCTTCATCCATCCATCCAGTAATCGAACCCTGTCTTCTCTCTGATTGGACGCCAACATTCACCCCGTCATTCCCCCGTGCGCGTCCCTCCCGGGATGTGCGTGCGGCCGGTGACCGGAAGGTGGCGCCCTTTAGCGCTTCCGTCCGCCGAGGGGCGTGGCCATGCGCGGAGCCCCGCCCCCCGCGCTGCCCCCCTATATAACGCGCAACCGCTCCACGCACACACATACACGCACACGCACTCACACTCATTGACAGTCACACACTTTCTCTCTCACGCTCTCACTCGGACTCCCGGTTTCAGGCGGTTCACCTTCAGCCAGAACCTTCAAGCAGAACCTTCAAGCAGAACCTCCAGGCAGAACCTTCAAGCAGAACCTCCAGCCAGAACCTCCAGGCAGAACCTTCAAGCAGAACCTCCAGGCAGAACCTCCAAGCAGAACCTCCAGCCAGAACCTCCAGGCAGAACCTCCAGGCCCCGCGGCGATGACAGAAGGGCCGGACCCCCCCAGAGGAGCTGCGGCGGGGAAGGATGAGGAGGAGAGGCGGGCGGAGGAGCCTCTGTCTGCGGGGAAGGAGGGTCCGGACGGTCCGGACGGTCCGGACGGGTCCGGGTTCGTGCACCCGGAGGGCGGCTGGGGCTGGGCCGTCATGCTGGCCGCCATGTGGTGCAACGGCACGGTGTTCGGGATCCAGAACGCCTTCGGGATCATGTTCCTCCATCTGCTGAGGGAGTTCGGATCCGAGGAGGACGAGGACCTGCGCTTCAGGACCGGTGAGACACACACACACACACACACACACACACACACACACACACACACACACACACACACACCTCAGCTGACCCGGTAAACAGGGTGGAGGCTGTCACCCGACTCTTCGTACATGAATATGCGTGTTTTTCAGAGTGACTTTCAGTGACACACACACACAGACACACACACACACACTCACACACACACGCACACACACACACACACACGCGCGCGTCATGATCGCGTGTAAAATAGACCGGGAAAAGTTACAGGCAATCAAATCAACATGTTAATTTGTGGGATTGAAAGCGGATTTCTTTTTTGTGTGTGTGTGTGTGTGTGTGTGTGTGTGTGTGGGCGGGGGGGGGGGCAACAGCTAGGTCGGAGGGGTAACAGCAGCTGGTGGGGGGGTCACACAGGAGCTGCATGGGACCCTCACAGAATCAGCTGTGTTGTTATTTCACAGTGGGGGGGTTGACAGCAGTGTGTGTGTGAGAGGGGGGCTGTGTGTGTGTGTGTGTCTGTGTGTGTCTGTGTGTGTGTAGGAGGGTCCTTGCAGTTACCCCAGACACACACGTCTTCATGTAAATGGCATGTGCTCTATCATTGGTTTAAAGGTCTGATGACATCACTGACTCACACACCTGAGTTACATACACACACACACACACACACACACACACACACACACACACACACATGTGAGTAGCCTTTCTCAGCTGGCGTGTGAGTTTGTTCATAAAGCAATAATAACATGTTCTTAAAGATGCTTTGAGTTCTTGAATAAGACGTGATGTTACTGTGTTACTGGTGTTACTGGTGTTACTGGTGTTATTGGTGTTAATGGTGTTACTGGTGTTACTGGTGTTATTGGTGTTAATGGTGTTAATGGTGTTACTGTGTTATTGGTGTTAATGGTGTTATTGGTGTTAATGGTGTTACTGTGTTACTGTGTTACTGGTGTTAATGGTGTTATTGGTGTTAATGGTGTTACTGTGTTACTGGTGTTAATGGTGTTATTGGTGTTAATGGTGTTACTGTGTTACTGGTGTTAATGGTGTTACTGGTGTTACTGGTGTTATTGGTGTTAATGGTGTTACTGTGTTACTGGTGTTAATGGTGTTATTGGTGTTACTGGTTTTACTGGTGTTAATGGTGTTACTGTGTTACTGGTGTTAATGGTGTTAATGGTGTTACTGTGTTACTGGTGTTAATGGTGTTACTGGTGTTACTGGTGTTACTGGTGTTACCAGTGTTACCGGTGTTACTGGTGTTTATGGTGTTAATGGTGTTAATGGTGTTACTAGTGTTACTGGGTGATCCATTAACCCGCTTGTTGTCGCCCAAGCTTGGTTATTGTTCAGTAACCAAGAGTTAATGTGTTTACCTTTGTGTGATGAAGGCGTCATTAATCAGCGTCCGTCTCCAACAAAGTCATGCATTTCACTGGAGAACCTTCTGCTGCTCATCCTGGACGTCTTTTCCTAGAAGAAGTCTCCATCAACCTTCAGATGAGGGCTTCTCACACGGGGTAACGTGAAAACAGAGGGACGACAAGGATAATATCGCTGTCCAAAAAGAGTGTGTCTCATTAGTCATGAAGGGAATCGTAGGATGATAAACGGCACCTTCTGAGGGTTCCTCTCAGGGCCGAGTGGCGCAGAAGGTAGAGCCATCGTTCCTGGAAGTCAACATTTCTGGTCGGATTCCGAGGGAACCCCCAAGTGGTCCCCTGGCGCCGACGCACGGCTGCTCGCGGTTCGTCCATGACAGGTTCAACGCAGAGAAGGAATTATTATTAAAAGTGGACTCTCCTTATGTTCTCCAAGCTCTCCTCACTTCCTTCAGATTCTCCTACAAAGTACACAGGACTACCAACAGCGCCGCTCTGGCTGACCTGGAACAGGCATACAAGTCCAGTGCCATGAGCAGTGGTGCCTGATCCTTGGCAGTGGACACGCTGCTAGAACTTCTGCTCCTGTGGAATATGGGTGAATGGAAGGATCCTCCAACCCTCTAGATGAGCTGACACTCTGATGGAAGCCCTGCTCTGGTGGAGCCATGTACCACCGCTATCGCTATGGTAGAACCCATGTTGTAGTAGATTGTAAAGATGGTGCAATAGCAGCTGCAGCTGCAGCAACAGTTTGCTGACAATTTCCTGAGGAATCCTGACCTGGATCACTCACATCCTTCTAGACGTCCCATGAACCCCAGCTTTTAGCAGACTCGGACAGTCTGGGTCTGGATGGACCTTCCCTGAAGCTAGAAGGACCTCAGATGGATCTTGAAGGACCTTCAATGGATCTTGTCTTGAAGGCCCGTAAATTGGTCTTAAAGAAACTTGAAATGATCTGGAAGAACCTTGACTGAATCTTGAGGGACCTAAGAGTGATGTTGACGGACCTCAGATGGCTCCTGAAGGACCTTAAAATGATCTTGACAGCCTTTAAATGGGCCTGGAAGGAGCTCAGATGGATCTGGGAAGACCTTGAAATGATCTGGAAGGACCTCCTATGGACCTTGAAAGCCCTTAGGTGGACCTTGGATGGACTTGGAAGGACCTTAGCAGTGAATGTGAACTCGGGCCGCAGAGACGTGATGTTTGGCTGGACGACTGACGTGCGCGGTGATAAGAGGAGGTCACATGACGGCGTTCAGGAGGAGGGATGTTTTCACACGGCGGGGGGGCGGGCGCCAAAATATTATTCCGGGGGGGGGGGGGGGGGGGGGGGTCTGATGGGACTCAAACCAACACTTTGATTTCAGGACAAATAGTCCAGATCCAGAAGAATCAGGTAGTCCAGTGTGAGACTCCTGCTGGAAAACTCACAGGAGGAACAGGAACCAGTTCCAGACGGTCCTCCTTCAGCACCAGTTCTACAGTTCTAAACGGGTGGGTGTGAGAACATTTGGTTCACCTTCCAGCATCTCCACTCTTCTTCTTGTCGTCCCCTTGTCTTCTCAGTCACTGCAGAACCTTGTCTAGAACCAGACTGTACCTCAAAGAACCCTGCTCCAGGACCTGTCTAAGATCCAGAAACCTGCTCAGGGACCCGTCTTTAGCACCAGAACCCTCTAGACTGAGTCTTTACCAACTAGAAACCACATCTAGAACCAGCCGGTCCAACCCAGAACCGATCTGCTCCAGGACCAGTTTGGGAGCTCCACCAGCTGTCACATTAAAAGAAGCAAAACAAACATTGAGGCCTTCATCGGGGCCAAGCTCCAGAAGCTCCACAGAAGGAGGTGGTTCTGGTGGGTTAATGATCCATGGGTTGTTTGGGGGGGGGTGAAGGTCAACCACAGATAAAGAGGGTAAACATGTAGAAGGTACTTCTTTCTGTGTAGAAGATACAGCTTTGCATGTAGAAGGTTCTACTTTTCATGTACAAGGTACTGCTTTACATGCAGAAGGTACTACTTCAGCTCCAAAGGAACATTATTGTTTGTTGTTCCGCCTGGAGAAGGTAAGGTGTTCTCTCAGGTGCAACTGATGTTCACATGTGGCCCTGTGGAACCTGCTGACTTAGAGAGTCAGAACATGCAGCAGCAGAAAGGGAACCTACGTCACAGGGGTTCAGGCTGACGGAGCCCTTGAGAACATCAGGACTCATCTGAGGGAGGCCCTTTATAACTTCAAGACAGGATGAGATGTTCCACAGCATAGGGGGCTTTGTGAGGAACCCTGGACACATGGAGAGCCAGGCCTTCAGCAGGTGATCCAAGTGGTCAACCTAAGGAGAGCATCCTTGGTTTCTCCACACACTGAGGCAGAACCTCTTGTCCTTGCGTCTTGACTGGCGGAACCAGCCTTGATTCTTCCTGGCAGGAGATAGAGGATGAAGGTTCTAGAGTTCGAGTTCCATGGAGAACTCGACCCAGACCTGACATCATGTGACTCCGAGCACCACACCGGTTCCCCTCCTCTACTTCTGCATTTCTGCATGGGAAGGGAACATCTGGCTGCCGCGTGTCCTCCAACAAGGACGTGCAGTTCTCTGCGTCTCACGCTGACCTTTAACTTGCAGTGACCTTGAACTCAGAGCTTCTTTGCTGCCAAAGTCGCAAAACTGGCCAAAGTAGCTAAACAAGCCAAAGAAACTAAACCGGCCAAATAAGCTAAACTAGCCGGAGTAGCTAAACTCGCCGAAGTGTAAACAAGCCTCCAACTGGAGTACATTTGCCAAAGTAAGACCCCTGTGGTTCTCCAGGGGCGCCCGGGCCCAAGTAATTTGAGAAGAAAAACCCGGCGTCCACGTACGAGGACGTCCTGTTCCAGCGGCAGCTGCTGCAGCGTTCAGGTTCCCTGGCGGAGACGCTAGCATGACATCAGATACAAGAACACATCTGGGGCCGCGGGATGCGGTTAGCTAGCTGCAGCTCGGCGGGGAAAACAAACCCGCTCATGGCCAGAGTCCTCGGCCAATGGGAGGCCGGCCCGGCGCGCCGCCCCCTCCCGCCCCCTCCTGCCCCCTCCCGCCGCCTCGGCGGCCCCTCGGCCCCCCAGGCATGCGGGAGCGGGACTCCTCCCTGCAATGCATGGCCATAAATCACACCCCATAGCTGCCCCATAACTCCCCCTAGCTCTGCTTCTGGACCCCCTCTTTCTGCTGCGTCATCAGCCATACGTGTCACTTCCTGCTTGGAGGACTGGGGGGGGGGGGGGGGGGCAGCTGGGGGGGGGGGGGGGGGGCAGCTGGGGGGGGGGGCAACTGGGGGGTTAAAGACAGTGTTGTAGTTGCCCCCCCCCCCGCATGCTTCCCGGAGAAATGCCTTCCAGGTGTTGCCTGCGTTGATGCTGCAAGGTCCGTTTGGCCCAGATGTGCTTCTGCAGCATGTGAGGCCCTGAAGGGGGAGTGAAGGCAGTGAAGGCCAGAGACGCTACCGATGGGACGGGTTCCTTGGAATGTTCCTCCGCTTCTCTTTTATTAACGTCCAAAGAACACGAGAACCTTCTTCCGTCTCAACCCGGAGGCTTCTTGGAGTCGGTTCCAGCCAGCAGAACCTGACTGACCGGGGCTCCAGAACCACCTCTGTGGGTTCTGGCCTCCTGGTCCTCCTGTGTCCTCCATGTTCTCGGTCTCCACTCCAAGGACAGTCTTTGGTTCCTTGAAGACCGCAAACTGTCCACATGAGTGAATGAGAGGGTGGGTGGTTGGATGATGGACAGTGGAGGCCCCTCCTCCCCGATGAAGCCCCGCCCCCTGACAACTGGGTTTTCCCAGGAGATCTGGCGGGTTCTTCTCAAATCTGAAGGAACTCCAAACAAGCCAGAACCTGAAGGAGGAGCTGAGCAGTGAAATGGATCCACAACGGTTCCTCCATAGAACTCTGCATCTGCTGTTTCCAGATGCGACAAACATCTCCCACGGGTGTGGTTCCACCTGTGGTGCCCATCTGCGGACCCAGAAGGTTCCTCTGAATTCCAGAACCTCGGCTCTGATCACGACGCCCCGTCTCGAACCCGCTGTAATCTCAGGCTGTTGGACGGGAGGAGCCAGAAGGTCCTGCTGTCCTCGGATCCTGTCTGGACGGATCAGCGCCGTTCGGGTTCTTCTCGTCAGAAGGTCCCGGCGGTTTGAAGGACCGGGAGCGGCATCTTGAGCTCCGACCCAGGAGAACGGTGGAACCCGTTCAAGACATCTCTGAGCTTCCCAGAAGCAGGGAGAGGTCCGGGCGACGTTGTGGTTGCTCCGTTTCAGGAGCCTTTCTGACCGCTGGAAATCTGCTGACTTTCACCCACCCAGGCTAACACTTACCATAGATGTCTGTTCATGATGCTAAGCTAACCGCCCGCTAAGTCAGACCTCCCGAAACCGTCCGGGTTTGTCCTGAGGTTTCCTTTCAGTGTCCGTCAGACCTCCTGCCTCCGTGAGGAACCTTGAGCTCCGAGCAGGGTTCTCCGAGGCGCTCGCAGAACCCGGGCTTGCGGGTCAATACGGGACGGGGACGAGATGTTCCTCCTGCCGTCTGTTTGTTCCTCGGGCCGGAGAAGCGGCAGGTGTGTCCTCCATTAGCGCCGTCCTCTGACTGGGGTTAATGTTCAACCACTGGAGAGCTCCTCCACGCCGAAGTGGAGCCATCGGGCCCCGATGAGGCCCTTGGCCCCCCCGCCGCCCTCCCATTGGCCTCCGGCGTGGAGGCGGAGCCTAACGCCCGCCGCCCGTTAATCATTGAAGGAGCCGCTCGGAGGAGCTCCGGGCTCCTCCTGGTGTCCGACCCCATCTCCTCCCTCCGTCCTCCTTCCTCCCCCTGCTGTCTGGAGATCCTGTGAGAAAGACCTGGTCTGCCCCCCCCCCTCCTGAGGTCCACCTCCGTTCCAGATCTTCGGCCCCACGGTGGGCGGTGATTCCAGGAGATGGAGAGCCGGCGACCCGGCGGCTTCAGGTCGGCGGGTTCAGGTCGGCGTGAGGCGATGAGGGACGTCACTGCTGCAATCCTGGTATTAGATTCTTCTGGAGAGGAATTCCTGCTGGTCTGGAAGGAGACGAGCAGCTGTAATTTCCTGTTGTCTGGAGGGGTTCTTCCACCTCCTCCTCCTCCTCCTCCACCTTCTTCTCCACCTCCTCCTCCTCCTCCTCCACCTTCTTCTCCTCCACCTCCACCTTCTCCACCTCCTCCTCCACCTTCTTCTCCACCTCCTCCTCCTCCACCTTCTCCACCTCCGGCCACTTATTACCTCCACGGCTTAAAGCGAGATGGTCCCGCCAGGAACATGAGAAGAGCCTCCTCGGGGGCCGGCGTGGGAGAACCCAGGGTGACCTTTGACCCCCGGACTGGGTCTCCAAGCTCTGGTCCACCAGGAGCCGGTGCTGCAGGAACCCGTGAAGGTCTGGAGGTGTTCCTCACGCGCACCACCGTCCATGAAACATCTGCAGCACCTCTGAAGGAACCTGCCTGAGCCAGCGGGTCAGAGGTCAGCGGAAGTCCGGGGTATTGATTACTCGTGGGAATTTGATCCGCCCTCCATTGGTGATTTATTAGGAATTGATTGTCAATTCAGAGGTGATTTAGTTGTTACTTTTTGGCCATTTATTTGTGATTTATTGGTAATTTATAGGTATCTTATTGGTGTTGTATTGATCATTTATTGGGGATTCATTTTGTGATTTATAATGAATTTATGAGCCACTTTTTGGGCCTTCTTTGATCATTTGTGATCAATTGAAAAGGCATTGATCTTTTAATGGTCATATATTGACAATTTTATGGTGTTTTAATGGTCATGTATTGATCATTTATTGGTGTTGCAATAGCAATGTATTGATAAAGCATTGGTGTTTTAATGCCAATGTATTGAAAACATATTGATGTTTTAATGACCATGTTTTGATAATGTATTGGTGTTTTAATGGCCATGTATTAAAAATGTATTGATGACGCATTAGTTTTAATGGCCATGTATTGAAAACATATTGGTTTTAATGGCCATGTATTGATAATGTATTGGTGTTTTAATGGTCATGTATTGATAATGTATTGGTGTTTTAATGGACATGTATTGATCATCTATTGGTGTTTTAATGGCCATGTATTGATAATCTATTGGTACTATGTAGGTCATTTGTCAGCCATTTGCCACCAGCCGATGGAGGTTGCTCGCTGTGCTGTGTCAGCTGTGTCCTTGTCAGACCTTCTGGAGGTTCAGAGCTGCTGACGGGGCGTCTGATCTTCAGCCGTGGTCAGCAGGTCTGGAGGACGAGGTGGAAATGAGGAAGGGCCGTTCCAAGAGGACTTCCTTCTCTGCAGGAAGGAAGTCTCCTGACGAGCAGAAGAACCCCAGAGCTTTCAGTGGACTGACGGGGGTGGAGAGCGAAGCTCCTCTATCTCTTCTTTACACCTTCTCCGGCAGCCAGAAGCTTCATGAGGACCCTGGTTAAACCTGGTTAAACCAGGTTAAACCCCGCCCCCCGGCTGGCTCCGCCCCCAGCTGGCTCCGCCCCCTCAGGTGTACGTCATGAACGAGTCAAGCGGGTGCTTCTCGGCAGGAGGACGAAGAGAAGGAGAAGCTCTGAGACCTGAGCCTCCCTGGGAACCCTGTGTGTTCTTGACTGTTACCATGGCAACCATACATGGCGGACAGGGTAGTTAGCGTGGGGTAGTTAGCGTGGGGTAGTTACAGTGGTGCTGCTGGAGGGGAGGGTGAGAACATCTCCTCAGAGATGTGACCAGGACCCAGCCTCTCTGGACCTTCTCTAGACCTTCTCTAGACCTTCTCTGGTCCTGGGAGGCAGTGACCGCTCAGTAGTAGCAGTAGTAGTAGATAGTAGTACAAGTACACATCATACGACTGCTCCAGCTCGTACTACTAGAAGTACCACTACTAGTACTTCCAAAATAACATGAAACAAAAGTTTAGCAGCAAAA
>NC_141319.1:7860000-7900000 GCF_037954325.1 Fistularia commersonii | reverse complement strand
TTCGGCGTTCTGTGATCTGCATTTCTCACGCACGCATGATGGGAGCGCGCGCACCCCGCGTCAGCCCCCCCCTCCCCTCCCCGAACCAAAATCACGCGCGCGAGACCCACCGCGTCGTCGTTGGGATTGCGGCGGTTTAACGCACATACACACGCGCACACGCACGCTTCTTTCCTATTGACGTGTTGATAAACGGCTGAACTGTTCTAGCGGGGAATTAAAGTACACGTGGACACACACCCGCGTGTGCACGTGCGCGTGCGTTGGCTGTGACTCTGCAGATTAGAACAGATTGTCCGATCACGTCCACGGCGTAACAGAGGCTGATTGATTGCACCAATCAGAGGCCTTATCAGATGCCCCTCCTCCCCACTATTGAGCGTTGCCATGGTTACAGTGCTTCATGTGTTCTGCTAAAATACCTGACCGTGTGTGTCATGATAGCATGAGCTAGTTCTGCTATAGTACATTAGTACATGTTACCGTCTGTTACCGTGTGATACATGAGCGACTACATGCTAACATACAGTAGCGTGTACTACATATGTTACCGTCTGTTACCGTGTGATACATGAGCGACTACATGCTAACATACAGTAGCGTGTACTACATATGTTACCGTCTGTTACCGTGTGATACATGAGCTACAATGCTAACATATAGTAGCATGTGCTACATGTGTTACCGTCTGTTACCGTGTGATACATGAGCTACTACATGCTAACATATAGTAGCTAATGGTACATGTTTTTTACCGTCTGTTACTGTGTGATACATGATCTGCTAATGCTACGTATAGTAGCATATGCTACATGTTTTACCGTCTGTTACCATGTGATACATGAGCTACTAATGCTAACATACAGTAGTGTGTGCTGCATGTGTTACTGTCTGTTACCGTGTGAACATGAGCGACTACATGCTAACATACAGTAGCATGTACTACTTATGTTACTGTCTGTTACCGCGTGATACATGAGCTACTACACGCTAACATATAGTAGCATATGCTACATGTTTTACCGTCTGTTACCGTGTGATACATGATCTGCTAATGCTAACGTATAGTAGCGTGTGGTACGTGTTACCGTCCGATACCGTGTGATACATGAGCTACTACATGCTAACATATGGTAGCATATGCTACATGTTTTACCGTCTGTTACCGTGTGATACATGATCTGCTGATGCTAACATATAGTAGTTTGTGCTGCATGTGTTTCTGTCTGTTACTGTGTGATACATGAGCGACTACATGCTAATATACAGTAGCGTGTACTACATATGTTACCGTCTGTTACCGTGTGATACATGAGCTACTACATGCTGACATATAGTAGCATATGCTACATGTTTCCCCATCTGTTACCGTGTGATACATGAGTTACTCATGCTAACATACAGTAGCGTATGCTACATGTGCTCCGTGCAGTGCTGTTCTTGGGTTGTGTCTGCCAGCTGTAGGCGTTCTCTTACATTTGGTTCTGGGTTGTGGAGGTCCAGAAGGACGGGGTCGGGTTCCTCCCTTCGATCCATGTTCTTCAGGTTCTCTTGGAAGCTCTTTCCAAGGCGTCCCTGTGGTCCAGACCTGAGGATCTCCTCCCTCCACAAATGGAACATGTGTCTCCTCTGGTGAAGAGACTTGTGGAAACCATGAAGAGCAGGCAACGTCTAAGGTTCTGCAAAAGTGTCTGCGAGCCTCCAGACCAGGAGATTAGAAATAAACATCTGCAAAGTCTGATGACATTATAGACGCTCATTCCATATTCATAAGACTACGTGGTGCACGGATGTGTTTACAAGACATTTGTATGTCGTCTTCACCTTCATGGGGAAGGTAGCTGGATGCAAACGCTCACGAGCTGGTCGCCGTCACCATGAACCCATGCAGGAGGAAGATAAAATTTAAAAAAATGAAATAATGACGGATCACATACGGGATTTAAAAATGAACGTTTTCCATCGGTCCATCTAAATATGCATTTGTATTTACATGATATATTTGACAGGCTTGACTCAATAACACAACAGATTTTGTATGAAATGCAAATCCTAAACCGGGATGTACATGTCATGGCTCCAGATGACCCACGTGGAGGAAAGCTTCGGCAAAGATGCCAACAAGGAGGTGCTGCTGATGTGCATCGGCATCACGTCGGGCTGCGGACGCCTCATCTTTGGCCACGTGGCCGACTACATCCCCGGGGTCAAGAAGGTGTACCTGCAGGTGAGCGCCTCCGCTGCCTCCTGGGACCTCCAAGCAGGGTAACGAAAGGTGACCGGAGTCAGCTGGAACTCCGGGGGAACAACATCGCACTCCGTGGACTCACAGGAAGGGGTTCACTTCTACCAGAACTTCCGGCCGGCCCTCTGAAACTTTGACTTCCTGTAAGCCGACCTCCCTACTTGCTGTCAGGTGACCTCCTCCCCTCCTCCGCCCCAGGTGACCTCCTTCCTGGTCATCGGGCTGATGTCCATGATGATCCCGCTGTGCTACAACTTCGGCGGCCTGATCGCCGTGTGCCTGCTGATGGGGATGTTTGACGGCTGCTTCATCTGCATCATGGCGCCCATCGCCTTCGAGCTGGTCGGCGCCAAAGACGTGTCGCAGGCCATCGGCTTCCTGCTGGGCCTCATGTCCGTCCCCATGACCGTCGGCCCCCCCATCGCAGGTGAGTTATATATCATCTATGGCAAAACAGTACATTCACTGGAATTCAGCTCTTAAACATATGCGTTTTTATTGTCAGAGGAAGAGCAAAGAGTGGAGCGAGGTTAGTAGTCGTGATTCAGAGAACGGGGTCGGACGGAGGAGGTCGATTGGTGACCCCTGTAGGGGGGAGCCCAAAGGGGAAGAAGAATTGTGATAAAGTTCTTCAATACATATGAAAGAACATGTTGATCTTCTTTTGTCTTGGCTTTTGACATCATGGTCCACGGAGGTTGGTGTCCGACCTCCTCCGTCTGCCTGTCCATCACCGCCGCAAACAAGAAGGGGCTCAGAGCTGACCCCTGATGCAGTCCCACCTCCACCTCCAACTTCTGTGACTCCTACAGCACACCTCACCACAGTCTCACAGCGAGCATACATGTCCTGCGCCGGCCAAACATGTGCCGTTTTCTCTGCCACTCCAGACCTTCTCATACCAGGCGTAGATCCTCTCCCTGCACCCTGTCGTATCGTACGCTTCCTCCAGGTCTGCAAAGGCACAATGGCCTTCTCTTCTGTACCAGCACTTTTAAAGCAATTACTGCTTCTGTCATACTCTTTCCAGGCACCATGTAACCACACATACCATATAACTACACACACACACACACACACACACACACACACACACAGATCCTTTAACTGACAGTCCTTTCCAATCTAATCTTAGCACACCATAACTTGAGCTTTGGTGGGAGCCCCGTCCTATCTGTGCTTGAAATGCCTTGGATCATTTCTCTTCCTTCAACTCCTCAAGTTGTCTCTTATAACTGGGACTTTGGCCCAAGCATCGACCCAGACTCTTCACCAGCTTCTCTTGCACCGTAGGCACCACCTCACCATTCATAACACACCTCCCATCCACTACCTTCCTTCACTGATTGAAATACTCAAGAGTTCCTTGGCGTAACGTTCTTCCTGGTCGGCTGCAGATTAACCATTCAACACGTCCGTGGAGACTCTCAGTCCTTCAGGTCACATTCAGTTCTTCTCAAAAACTTCTTCTCGTAGCGACTGGGCTCGATTTATTTCCCGAGAAAGTTTCACCTTTCATCCGAGAGGCTTCTTCAGTTCCAACCACGTGCAAGGAGGCGGTGCTGTTGACATCATCCATGTTCTGAAGGCCCTGCCTGGAACCTGGAGGAGCAGCCTTTGCCCGTCCACCACTCACTGTCAAGCCTAATAATGACCTCCAGGTCCAGAGACACTGTTCTGCTTTAACTCCCCTCTGGAAGGTCCTTCCTGGGTGGAGGCTCGTTCCTCCTGCAGGAGGTTCCCTGGAACAGAGTGGGAAAAGGCCCAGATGTTTGAATCAGAATCGGTGGTTCTGTTCCTGACGGACGGCGGGCGGTCCGGGGCGGGCGAACTCCCCCCGGCCGGTGGCGGCCGGGATAGGCTGGAATAGGCCGGGATAGGCCGGGATAGGCTCCGCCCCCACGCCGCTCTGACTGAGGGATAGGGTGTCATGCATGGATGGAGGGATAAAATGAGAAATTCAAACAAAAATGAAAAATAATATAAATGATAGATATTTTCATCACATTTCGTACTAACATTCAAATTTCTTCAAAGATGTAAATATTTTGTATTATATGTATCACATTCGTGTTATTATAACAGTAAAATAAACAAATATAATGCAATTTAATTACGTATACAAACACAAATGTATAGAAAGTATAAATAGTAATAACAAAATGACCTTCATCCCAAATTAGATATGACATCATATATATAAACTATTTGTTACAAATCTAAATATCAAATGAACAGAAATACATAGTTATATCTTCTTCTTTGGTCTTTCCCCTTCTGGGTCTCCACAGTGAATCCACCATCTCCATCTAACCCTATCCTCTGGATCCTCCTCTCTCACACCAACTACCTTCACATCTTCTCTCTCTACGTCCATAAATCTTCTCTCTGGTCTTCCTCCAGACCTCCTGCCTGGAAGCTCCAGTTCCAGCATCCGTCTACCAACATCTTCTCTCTCCCTCCTCTGTCCATGACCCAACCATCTCAGTCTGGCTTCTCTGACCTTCTCTCCACAACTTCTCACCCTGATAGACTCATTCCTGATCCTCTCCATCCTGTTCAGAACCTCCACATCTTCATCTCTGTGACCTGTCGGTGCACAGCTTCTGGTCCACACAGCCCCGCTGGCCTCACCACATAATTACATATATCGATATATATAAACAACATATAAATGTGATGCTAAAAAATGTTTTTTTCTGGCAGTTTTAGGAATGATCATCCAAAGGGCTCTGATGTTTTGCTTCTTCTGGATCAACGTTTTTAATATTTTATTGGAAATGTTGATCCATGTTTAGTTAGTTAGTTTGTCTCTGGCGCCCCCTGGTGGTCAGGGCAGGTCCTGAGGCCGGAGGGCAGCTGCTCTGCCAGGAAAGGGTTGGCCGAGGGCCGCCGTCACTCTGCTCTTACCAGAAGGTTCCTTTCCCTCTGACCTCTGACCCGTTGGGTATCTCCATGCAGTCGCGGTTCGGTATTCTCGTACTCACCGGGCTTTCCGGACGCTTCCGCGGTCTCGGCCAGTTTGCGGACGACGCTCCGATTCTCCGACGAGCTCAGACACGAGCGTTCACTCCCGACGTTTCCTCCGCCGCAGGCTTCCTGAGGGACAGGCTGGGCAACTACTACCTGGCCTTCTACCTGGCCGGCATCCCGCCCATGATCGGCGGCGCCGTCCTGTGCCTGATCCCCTGGGTGGAGGCCCGGCGCCGGCGGCTGGAGAAGGAGCAGGAGCTCGCCAGGGAGGCGGACATGATCAGGACCATGGTGGAGCACAAGCCGGCCCAGGAGGAGGGGCAGCACAAGTCGGTGGATTCGGTCCTGTGAGGTTCTCGCAGGAGAAACTGAGAGACGGTGGGGGGGAGAAGAAGAAGAAGAAGAAGGAGAAGAAGAAGGAGAAGAAGAAGAGGCATGTTTTGAAGGAGATGGGAGGGCTTTCAGTGAATTGTTTGTTTTTATGTTTTGATTGTTGAAATCAGACTGAGCCAATCTCACCGCGCAGCAGAGGAAGTCCAGCTTTAAGGACGGGTGTCGGAAGGAGTCGGAAGGTATCTGGAGGTGTCCGGAGGTGTCCGGAGGTATCTGGAGATGTCTAAAGGTATCTGGAGATGTCAGAAGGTGTCTGGAGGTGTCCAGGGATGTCCGGAGGTGTCTGCTCCACCTTCCTGCGCCCGGCAGACACTCTGAAGGGAACCGTGAAGAACTCGACGGCAGCTTTTCCGCGCTACCATTTTTTTTTGTTTGTTTGTTTGTTTGCTTTCGGATCCGGCCTCTTTGCTTGTTTTCAGCCTTTCTTGCCCTCAGACGGTACTCCGAGTGCCTCCGGGGGTCAGAGGTCACCGTCCGACCGCGGCGCCTCAGAAACTTTATCGACGCGTTTGAAGAATCGGTTCCAAGTCCGGACCACGTCCCGTGTGGTCCACGTTAGCGCGGGGCCCCGGGGATCAGACCGGCGGCCCGGGTCTTCCCCTCGTCCCCGTGTGAGGACGCTTGGAGGACATCAGGACCACTTTATTAATCCCCGTGGTGGAAACTGGTTCTCTGTAAGGAACCCATCGTGGATGAAGCCCGAGCGGTCGGCCGCCGTCCACCAGCGCCAGGGAGCAGAGAGGGTTCGGTGTCTCGCTCTACTACTTCTGCGTACTTGTACTCGTATGTATATGCAGTACTTCACGGCCTCCCCAGAACCCGTCCCGAGACCCCCGGAGGCCGGCCGGCAGACCAGGGTCACGTTCTACCTCAGATCGGGGGGGGTTCTTCCGCACGGGATCGCTCTCCTCCTCATCCTCTTGAGGTGCTACGTCCTCATACGGGGACATCGTCGTGCCAGAAGAACCAGAAGAACCAGAAGAACCCTGGAACAGAAGCGGCTGTGGTCCACCTGACCTTGGCCTGACCTTGGCCAAGACGCCTCTGGACGCTACTTGAAATTTAACCCGAAAAAATAACCAAAGAAAAGAGAAGCTCGGATGGAAGACGCAAGAAACAGGAGATCAGGAAGCTTCTGGAAGAAAAGAAGGGAATTATGGGAGAAAATCTGAGCACACGGGCGGGAAAACCTTCAAACCTTGATATGGTATAGACATATATGTGTGTGTGAGTCTACCTACATATACAAACATACACACACACACACACACACAAAGCATGTATACACATGGTATATACATGCTTTGTGTTTATAAAGTATATCAACTATATACACATGCTTACACAGTATTTACACTCAGAATATATATTCACCCTGTATACACATACATACACGTGTGTGTGTGTGTGTGTGTGTGTGTGTATATATACGCTGTTTGTGTAAATGTAAACTATATAGATCTATATTTATACGAGTACCAGTGCCTTGAACTCCAAAGCTGACCTTCCACGTTGCCTTTTCCCAGTCAGACCTGGACGTCTGCTGGCCTCCAGCTGGAATCTCTCACTTCCTGAAAGGAAACTTTTCAAAATAAAGCAATAATGACTTTAAGTGCCTTTATTTTTACCAACCCTGTGGTTTCTTGTCGTCCCTGAACGTCTCCTGGTCCTTCGCTCTGTGGAAGATCTTGCTCGTCCACACGTTGACAGGAATCACACACACACACACACACACACACACACACACACACACACACACACACACACACACACACACACACACACACACACACACATACAGCTGCGTCTCCCGGCTGGAGATAGAAGACAGAAAATATCAAAGCACATCTAGAAGAATAGATAGATTCAAATGTGGAAAGAAAAAAGTAATAAGTGAAGAGCAAAGAAAAGTTTCTGGAGTTCAGGTTTGTTCAGCGTGAGCTTCTGGAGGGCAGGTCTGGGCTCCAGGGTCCTGGATCTCTGAGGAGCGTGTGATGGGACGGGATGTGGTGTTGAAGGTCCTCTGCAGCGCCGTCCTTTCTGCTGCAGGAGAACCACGGAGAGACTCCGGGGCTCAGGACGGACTCCACAGTGCAGCCATAGAAGGACGCCAGCTGCTTCTCGTGAGGTTCCTCCTCCTAAGCCGCGATGTTAGGTCACGTCCAGGTCGCGTCCTCCTCAATACCTGAAGTCTGGGACCTTTTGCTGCCGAGCGGGACCTTTCCGTCGCCGGCCGCCTCGCCTCCAAGCCGCCTCTCGGCCGGTGCGGCGTCACCACGGGCCCCCGTGAGGCGGTCGGACCTGAGGTCGGCGAGATCTCCAACTCCTCGCCACACCTCCTGTACCTCATCGCCGCTGAACCGATCCTCCATCCTCCTTCCGGGGTGGACTCCTTCCAGCCCTGGACTGAGCCTGAAGGCGCCGCCCCGTTCTTTACGGAGCATCTTGACGCCTTCGGCCGTCTTGAACGATGTCAGTGCTTTGGAAACAGGCCTGCAGCTGCCGACAGGCACGTCAGGCCAGATGTTTGCAGGCTCTTCTTCCCTCAGGAGTGTGTGGAGGTAACGGCAGCAGGACATGTGATGAGACGGGCCAGGATGAGGTAGCTGTGTGGCGCCAGAGCTGAGCTTGATGTGGATGGACTTCAGGAAGCCCCGCCTGCAGTCGTACGGGCCGCATCCGGGCAGACGTTCTGTCGGTGGCCGGTTCAGGCCTCTGTTAGCGTGAGCACTGGGGGAACGTACGCGGCGGTCACCATGACGACAGTAAACTCTCGCTGTCGATCGCCGGGTCTGCACCTCGGCGATACGCTCGGGGTCTCCGAGGAGTGACCTGCCATGACTTTTGCTTTGGTGCACCAGTTGTTATTCACATACATACGGTCGCTTCCTTCAAACGCACGCAGGAGGTTCGCCGGAGACCCTGCGTCCTCCAGACCTGTGAATGGTTGGAGGTCTCCATGTGCGGGCCTCTGGCGGTGCCGGCGTCTGGTCCAGTGAGCGAGCTGTGGGCCTGACAGCGGGAGAATGAACGATGATGTTTCTAGTAAAACAACCCTGTGTTTAAACCTCAACATCTCATTGTGATTATTTCCTCTTCAACACGAACTCCCAGCCATCTCTCTCTGACAAGACCTGGATGTAACCCCGCCACCCGTGGAGAGCTTCCCCGTGGTTTGAGATCACGTTTAAACTCACACAGACTTTTCTAGAAAACATGTTTTCCGGTTCCTTCCTCTCCGGACCCAGCAGGGGAACCGAGCTGCCTGCGCCGCCGCCTTCTGGCCACTAGAGGGCGCTGTTTCACGGCAGCGACGAGGCCGAATCGGACAAGGAAGAGACACAAGAACTCTCACTCTGATCGATATTTGGGGACCAACATGGCCGCCGTCCCTCTCGGCCGGCCGCGGCTGTGTCCGGGGTTTTCTCCGCCCCGCTCGGGTTGCTTCTGCCGAGGCTGAGAGGATGGATGGAGGCCGGCGGCCGGGCGGGACTACAGACGCCGCAGCGCGTCCGTCGTCCCGTGTGGGAGCCGGTGTTTACAACAGAGTGAGACCTCTTCCCACGGAGGATCTTTGTCCGCGCAGCTCGCCGGTGTTTGCGGTTGACGTGCGGGAGGGACGCCCCGCACGGCCATCACTTCCCGGCCGCCGCCGCGCAGGAGCGACGCCCGGAGCTGGGGTTGGACGGAGCGGCGGCGGAGCACCGGAGCCCCGGAGCTGCGGAGGGATCTCAGTCCCGACGCCGCCAGAGCCGATCACGACCCGGCGGCGGCGATGTCTGCCTCCGCCAACAGGAAGAAGCACGTCCGCTTCGCCAACATGGAAGACGAAGAGGAGCAGGAGGAGCAGGAAGAGGAGGAGGAAGAAGACACCCTGTTCGACAAGAGCAAGGACGGCGGCGGGCGGGCGGCGCTGAGGAGCGCGCTGAGGGCGGCCAGGAGGTCCGGAGAGCCGCGGAGCGACACCCGGGCGGAGGAGACCGGGAGGAGGGGCGGAACCTGCGGCCGCTGGAGCGTCACTCTGGCGCTGTGCGCCTCCTTCCTCGGCCTGGTAAACATCCGCCGGAGCAGGTGGAGAAGGTGGAGAAGGTGGAGGAGATGAAGAAGGTGGAGGAGATGGAGGAGGTGGAGGAGATGGAGGGCGGCCGGAGAGCCGGCTGGCGTCGGCTCTCCGGCCGAACAAGTAGTCCCTCTCTGCAGCTAGCATTAGCAAGCTAGCGTCATAGCCTGCTGGGCAGCGCGTGCACGCCGGAAACCGGATAGACAGGTGCGCATCCGGTTGGCGCGCGCGCAAACAGAGTCTGATGTCCCGGATGAAGAAGGAGGAGAAGGAGAGGTGGAGGAAGAGGAAGTTGAAAAAGACGACAAGGTGTAGGAAGAAGAAGAGGTGAAGGAAGGAGAGGAGGTGGAGATATCTCCTTCTGGCTCCTCGGGACCTGGAGCAGCTCCTCGCTGCAGGAGGTCCCTGGCTGGTCCACGGGGTTCCTTGTGTGGAGCCTCAGCCTGGGGTTCCTCAGGGTTCTCCAGGTTCCTCCCACTGTCCAAACATGATAGAGGTCCATCAGAGACTTGCTTTGTCCAGACCTGTGGTTGAGAGGGTGGATGGATGGAGGTGTGGATGGATGGATGGATGGATGGATGGATGGATGGATGGATGGATGGATGGATGGATGGATGGATGATGGAGGTGTGGATGGATGTCCGTCCCTCCACCTCAGGTGCTTTCTTCACACCTTCCTGTCGGTTGTGTTGTTTTCAGTTAAACTTCAGACTTGACTGAGCTGAGCTGTGGAGATGATTCATGGTCCATGTTGTTCTTCACCTCAGGGGATGAGCATCTCTGTTTTGGGTCCCACCTTTGAGGACCTGGCTCTCAATGTGAAGAAGAACATCAGCAACATCTCCTACATCTTCGTGGGACGCTCTGCTGGCTACATCGGGGGGTCCCTGCTGGGGGGCTTCCTGTTCGACTGCATGAACCCCCACATCCTGCTGGGTAACACACTCACACACACACACACACACACACACACATATACACACACACACACACACACTGATGTGAGGTGTTTCCCCACAGGGTTGTCTCTGCTGGTCACGGCGTTGGGAATGTGCTCCATCCCCTTCTGCCAGCAGGCCCTGGTCCTCACCGGCCTCATGTCCAGCATCGGGGTCTCCATGGGGGTCCTGGACACCGGTGAGATGTTTCCTCAGCTCTGTGTGGGTCCTCTGGAGGCCTCAGGGGGACCTCTGAGATCCAGGTCCCTGCTCAGATCTGGTCCAGAAGGCCCTCAGGGTTCTCCAAACCTTTGAGCCGTCGGGCCAAAGAAGGGTTTTAACGAGTCAAGTTAGTGAGGCCTCCTGCTGACAGGTGTGTGTGTGTGTGTGTGTGTGTGTGTGTGTGTGTGTGTAGGTGGGAACGTGTTGCTCCTGAGCACGTGGGCGGAGCAGGCTGGTCCTCACCTGCAGGCTCTTCACTTCAGCTTTGCGTCCGGAGCCTTCGTGTCTCCCATCATCGCCAAGCTGCTGTTCGCCCCCGGCGGAGGCTCCGCCCCCAACGCCACCGTCCCGGGCGGGCGCGGCGGCGCCCTGCAGTCCATGTGGGCCTACGTGGTGATCGGCTCCTTCGTCCTCCTGGTCTCCGCCGTCTTCTTCGCGCTGTCGCTGGGCGGCGGCGGGTCCCGGGAGCGGGGGCGCGGCGGCGGCGGCGGCGGTGCCCTGCGTCCGCGGGCCCGCCACCACGCCGCCCTAGTGGCGCTGCTCTTCTTCTTCTTCTTCGCCTACGTGGGCGCCGAGGTGGCCTACGGCTCCTTCGTCTTCACCTTCGCCAAGGACTACGCCCGCATGGAGGCGTCGCAGGCCGCCGGCCTCAACTCACTCTTCTGGGCCGCCTTCGCCGCCTGCCGCGGCCTCGCCGTCTTCTTCGCCGCCTGCATGTCCCCGGGCGCCATGATCCTGCTGAGCCTGGCGGGCGCCACCGCGTCCTCGCTGCTGCTGGTCCTCTTCAGCCGGGAGAAGGCGGTGCTGTGGGTCTGCACCGGCCTCTACGGGGCCTCCATGGCCTCCACCTTCCCGGGCGGGATCTCCTGGCTGGAGCAGTACACCGCCGTGACGGGCCGCACCGCCGCCGCCTTCGTGGTGGGGGCGGGGCTCGGCGAGATGGTGCTGCCCGCCCTGCTGGGCTTCCTGCTGGGGTTCTTCCGGGACCAGCCTCTGCTCATGTACCTGGCGCTGGCCACCTCCGCCTTCGCCTCCATCCTGTTCCCCGTCATGTACAAGCTGGCCTCGGCGCCGCCCGCCGGCAGGGGCGGGAAGCGGCGGCGCCGGGGCCGGGCCGACGCCGACGACGGCGAGTACCGGCGGGCGCTGCTGGACGCCGGCGCCGCCGAGGAGGACGAGGAGGAGAACGAGGCCGACCGGTGGAACGACGCCGACTTCGAGGTCGTGGAGATGGACGACGCGGCGCCCCCGGGCTCCGCCCCCTTTCGGCCCGGCGACGCCGACTCGCCGAGGCGCAAACTGCCGCCGACGCCGGAGCGGGAGAAGCGAGACTGAGCGTCACCGCGGCGACCAATGACCAGCAGGTGTTTGGATACACTGACTTTTTATTATATCAATCTTCAACCCGCAGCCACGGCAACGTCCAATAAAAACAGAGAGCCCTCCTCTTTACATTTATACACCCCGGGTCGGCCCCGGGCCCCGGGCCCCGCCGCCGCTCGCCGCCCCTCGCCGCTCCGCCACAGAAGAAGAGAACGTCCACAGAACCACCAAAGCACAGGGAGAAGTTTCTTCGGGACATCGACGATCCACACACAGCGCCGCGCCGGCGTCTCCCGGGTCCGACGCAGGAACACAGATCACAGGAGGCGGGGACTATTTACAGGGGCGGCGTCCAGGAGCTCCGCCCCCCCGCGGGCGGGCTCCGCCCACGGACGCCAGCACAAGCATGGAGACAAACACAGGAGAGCGGGAAACACCGGTGGGACGAAACATCTAGGAGACGGCGAGGACCTTCTCGACCACAACCCGAGGGACTGTCACACAGACGGGGGGGGGCAGCAGATAGCACCGAGTCGGCGGGGGGGCGGGGCAGGGGGGGGGGCGGGGCGAGGGGAGCCAATCAGAACTGCTCCAGCAGCTGGCGGAGGTACGGCGCCCTGGAGACCTGCCTGGAGACCCGGGACAGCTTGTAGAGGACGGGGCAGTCCAGGGACACGCAGGGGACCTGACGCTCGGAGACACCGCTGCAGCTCTTACACACCTGCACACACACACACACACACACACACACACACACACACACACACACACACAGAGGTCAGCACCGCCTCCACCTGTCCTTGCAGGAAGTGAGAGTAAAGCTTTGGCGGTGGCTCCGCCCACTGTCCGCCTGCGGGTCATGTGACCGAGCCCGGCGACCTCATTGGCCGGCTTCCAGGAAATACAGAGTCACATCGAAGAGGAAATGATTACGGTTATAATAAATGATTTACAATTTCAATCATTGTTTAAATGACTCGACTGTAGTTGGATT
Source organism: Fistularia commersonii (assembly GCF_037954325.1). NCBI lineage: Eukaryota > Metazoa > Chordata > Actinopteri > Syngnathiformes > Fistulariidae > Fistularia > Fistularia commersonii. The sequence goes on along the minus strand of NC_141319.1, from coordinate 7,886,852 downwards.
TTAAAATCTATGTAGTGATTAAATCATGTATTTCAATGATGTTGTTATAGATGATTTTTACCTATTACAGTTATTTCATGTAGATTAAAAAAAAAAAAAAGATCGGTTCAATTAGAATAAATTATTTTTTAGTCATTTTATTTTTGTACGAAAATGACCGAAGGATATGCGTCCATTACCTTAATTACATTTAAATTATGATTTAAATGATTAAATTATATATTTTGTTATTATTCATTTCTTGAAATGTTTTCTGACTCGGATCTTTTCATTCGGGAGTTATTTGACTTCTCAAAGCTCAGAGTCCTCACGTCTCCAGAGCCTGACCCTGGAAGGAGTGTGAGATGGTGCTGACCTTCAGCAGCTGGTCCTGCTGGCTCTCCCAGAGGCGGATGTCCTGCTGGAGGCTGAGCGCCACCTTCTGGGGGTCGGACCTGCAGCGGCTGCAGACGCCCAGCTGGGTGAGCTGGTCGCAGACGGGGCAGTGCAGCGTGGTGAAGAACTGGGCGATGGTTCCTTTGCGCACGCCGTCCTCGCCCGCCGCCGCCGCCGAGGAGCCCGACGACCTCTGGACCTGGGGAGGAGGGGAGGGGCGATCAGCTGAAGGTGGGGGAACATCTCCCTTCTCCACCTCCACAACCGACATTTTATTTCAAGAAATTCCTCTTCCTGCTCCTAAAGTTACTGCTGCCACCCTCTGCTCCACACACACACACACACACACACACACACACACACACACACACACACACACACACACACACACACACACACACACACACACACACACACACACACACACACACACACACACACGGCAGTGCACGCTATCGGTCGGCCAGCAGGGGGCGCCAGAGAGCCACGCCCGTCCACAGGCAGCAGGAAGAAGAAGAGGAGGCGTCTCCCTCCTTCTTTGTTCTCCTGCAAGAACCTCCAGAAGTCAAGGAACCTTCTCAGGTTACTGCTTTGAAGGTGTGGAGGTTCTGCTTTGTCTTTGGGTGTTTCAGGTCACCATGGCAACAAAAACAAAGGGGGAGGGGCCGCGGCGTCCGCCCGTCACCTTCTATCAAAGCATGCAGGCGTGGAATTACTCATGGGTGTTACCATGGCAACACAGACCCACATGGGATAAGGGGGGGCGTACGTACGCGAGTGTGTGTGTGTGTGTGTGTGTGTGCGTGTGCCGCACCCACCCGGGGCAGCTGCTGGTACCAGCTGAAGACGTCCACCCCGATGAGCTGGAACATCCTGGCGAGCGGCGGCAGGATCTGCTTGGTGACGTAGTAGGTGGCGTTGATCCTGAGGGCCGGGTCCTGCAGCGCCTCCAGGGGGCGCCGCACCAGCTGGATCAGCGGCTGCCCGGGGGGGCCGAACACCACCACGTACGGGACCCGCTCCCCCACACGGGGCTCCAGGCGACGGTCGTACGCCATCATACGTCTGCTCACACACACATACACACACATTTAGCACTGGGACCACACACACACACACACACGCACAGCTCTGGGAGCTGACTTTCTCACACTGTGTGAGCTGCGTTGCTAGGCAACAGTCTCAGGTACTGTGCATGCAGCCAGACACGAGGAAGAGTAATTGGGAGTCACACAGAGTACAGTATCTGCAGCGCACACACACACACACACACACACACACACACACTGCAGGAACAGACATCTAGTGGGAACACACACACTCATGCTTATTAGGAAGACACACACACGTATACACATGCATGCACAAGCATAGACTTCAGGAACACAGACATCTCTTGGGAACACAATGCTTATTGGGATCAAACACACACACACACACACACACACACACACACACACACTGCAGGAACAGTCATCTAGTGGGAACACACATGCTTATTAGGAAGACACACACCCACCCACACACACACAAACATACACACACACACACACACACACTGCAGCAACAGTCATCTAGTAGGAACACACATGCTTATTAGGAAGACACACACATGTCCATGAGGAACACCCTCTCACATCCAGCAGGAACACACACACACACACACACACACACACACACACACACACACACACACACACACACACACACACACACACACACACACACACCTGGCGAGCTCCAGGGCGGGCACACAGGCCCCGGGCCGGTAGGCTCCGCCCCCCCGGTACTCCTTGGCGAAGGTGAGGTCCTGCACGGAGGCCCGGCCCTCCAGGACCTTCACACACTGACGCTGGACGAACTGCTTGACCTGGCTCAGGTCCCGGGTCTCAAACAGCAGCTTGATGGAACGTTCCAGAACCTGACGGGAGGACGAGAAGGTCCGGGAGGCGGCGTGAGCCGCGGCCGGACGGAGGAGCTCGGAGCTCCGTCCGAAGCCGAACCTCCTCGCCGACCGGCGATCGGTTCGGAGGGCCGGGAGGCGGGGCTTCCCGTTACCTTGGCAACAGCGGGGCAGCCGTCGCGGCGAACCGTCTCGATGCCTTTGGCGTCGAACACGGGCTCCTTCTGCTCCAGGCTCTCGTACATGTAGCCCACGTAACGCTTCTTGGTCTGGAGCACGCAGGGCAGGTACACCTGACACACACACACACACACACACACACACACACACCATTAATCACCTCTGAAAGTCAGCAAAGAAAATAAATAAACAACAAAGAGCACTAGTGTGTGTGTGTGTGTGTGTGTGTGTGTGTGTGTGTGTGTGTGCGTCACACCTTCTCAAACTTGAGTTTGACGGGTTTGGGGTTGGTGGCCGTTACGGCCTCGGCGATCTCCTGGCCGATCTTGAAGGCCTGCTCTTTGGTGGCTCCTTTCAGCAACACAAACATACTGCCACACACACACACACACACAGACACACACACACACACACACACACACACACCCATAAGTGATCAGAAAGTCATCAGGACATTCACTGAGGATCAATATGGTACCAATCACTGAGAAATGAACCAATCATCTTTGAAGCATTGATCACACTGATATGTGATCGTTACATGTGATTAGTGTGTGTGTGTGTGTGTGTGTGTGTGTGTGTCCCACCTGTCGGTGTCTCCATAGACGACCCTGGCCCCCCACTTCTTGGTGTCGTTGACCAGCCTGATGGCTCTTTCCAGGGTCTCCCGGGCTTTGTGGACGATGCTGTCGCCCACCTGCAGCAGCACGGGTGGAGAACATGGAGAACATAAAGGTGGAGAACATGGAGGTGGAGAACGTTGGTTGAAAGGGGACCCTGTTGCCATGGCAACCACCCGCTCACCTCCACGCTGGGCATGCGCCCGGAGTAGTTGGCGGCGGCGTAGCCGAAGGTGACGTTGGCGATGAGCTTGAGGCCCAGCTGCCGGGCGTCCAGGAGCTTCAGCAGGTTCTTGTCCTGCTTGTAGGTCTTCATGGACTTCTTGACCATCACACGGGTCCTCAGGATCTCCTCCAGCATGGAGGGCAGCACGCCGCGACGCACCGACGCCTGGGGGGTGAGGTTGCAGTGTGAGCGTGTGTGTGCTTGAGTGTGTGTGTGTGTGTGTGTGTGTGTGTGTGTGTGTGTGTGTGTGTGTCACCTTGACAAAGGCGACCCCGTTGGGGGAGATGGAGATGTGGTTGTGCAGGAGGTGCAGCAGGGCAGGAGGAACCTTCAAGGAGGTGCAGCCGAACTTAAACTCGTCGGCCCTGCAGGGACACGTCAAGCAGGTTCAGAGGTGTTTGGAGCTCCACTCACTGAGGTCTACAGACACCAGGTTCTAGACACGTCAGGTTGCAGAAACACCAGGTCCAAAAAACACCAGGTTTTGAAGACATGGGCTTCCAAAGCTGAGGTTCTCAAGAAGACATCAGGTTCTCGAGTATCAACTGATGAGCCGCCGATCATAAGATGAGTGACAGAAGACAGGGAGAACCCGGATCTCCATCCGTGGCCTGAGCGGGAGGTCACCTGACCCTAACCCCTTCAATTCATCGATCTCGTATGATTTCGATCAATTTCACTGATTGCGAGGTGACGATAAGTAATTCCAAGTAATAATGCTAGATCACCCGGCTGAGACCTGGTCCTAATCTGAGGTCACCAAGTTAACCAGAGATGACCGCCTCCACCCAGGCAGCTTCATCTCCGCGGGGCCACAGGACCAGGTTCTCCCGGGTGGATCTACTTCCCCTTTCTGGCGCAGAAGGTCCGACGGGAGAACGCAGAGAACCTGCGGCGGCCGCTTACGTTCCCAGGCTGTCCACGTGCCCGAGGCAGGTGGAGAAGCAGTAGTTGTAGGCGATGACGATGGAGGGATAGAGCGACTGGAAGTCCAAGACCACCACCGAGTTGCTGTAGAAGCGCGACTCGGGCTCCATGATGAGTGGGAGGCACTGCGGCGCCCTCTGCTGGGCTCGCTGCTGCACGCTGGGCGTCACCAGGATGTAGTTGAGCGGCTTGGCAACGCGGAGCATCATGGACTCCACACGGTACTGCAGGACCACAGCGAGAGTACACCCTTAGTACAACTACATCAGCACGAGTACACCCTTATTACAACTACATCAGTGTTAGTACAACTACATCAGCACTAATACACCCTTAGTACAACTACATCAGCACGAGTACACCCTTAGTACAACTACATCAGTGTTAGTACAACTACATCAGCACTAATACACCCTTAGTACAACTACATCAGCACCAGTACACCCTTAGTACAACTACATCAGTGTTAGTACAACTACATCAGTACTAGCACATCAATAGTATAACTACATCAGTGTTAGTACACCCTTAGTAGATCTACATCAGTGTTGGTACACCCTTAGCACATCTACATCTGTGTTAGTGCACCCTGAGTACATCTAGATCAGTGTTAGTACAACTACAGCAGCACTAGCACACCTATAGTACAACTACATTCGTGTTGGTACACCCTTAGTAGATCTACATCAGCGTTAGTACACCCATTGTACAACTACATCACTGTTAGTACACCCTTAGTACAACTACATAACTGTTAGTACACCCTTAGTACAACTACATCAGCTCTAATACACCCATAGCACAAGTACATCAGAGCTAGTACACCCATAGTACACCTACATCAGTGTTAGCAAATCCTTAGTACTACTACATCAGTGTTAGTACACCCTTACTACAACTGCATCAGTTAGTACACCCTTGGTAAATCTTCATCAGTGTTAGTACACCCTTAGTACAACATCAGCGCTAGTACACCAATAATACAACTACATCAGTGTTACCAAATCCTTAGTACAACTACATCTGCGCTAGTACATCCTTAGGTCAACACTGGCGTTATTACACTGTCCTTACAACTTTCACTCTTGGTCCCTGTTCTCTGGTTCCACTTCTAGCAGAACTTCTGTGTGTCAGCTGTCTGACACCAAAAGGCTCCAGCTACAGCTGGACAAGTTGAAGGTCTGTGAGATGTTTCCTCCCCAAACAAGGGTCAGGAGCTCATGTTCTGAGATGTTCCCCGGTGAACCTGCAGTTCTGGATCGAGCCGTCGGGTTCGTTCCATTAGGTCGGGAACATACCTCGAGGACCCTTCGGGGGCAGAAGAACCTGCTGGTTCTCTGGTTCTAAACTCTGTGGTCCAGCACCTGGTTCTAGGTTCTGGTGGTCAGGAGATGCCATGAAAAGCTCCTGATGAGCCTCTGGAGAAGGGCTCTCATCCCACGGCAGGAGCACACAGCAGAGGATGCTCCTCAGAGCTGCAGTACCTGCGATCCTCGGGTCAGAACATGCAGGAACTGGATCCCGAAGAGCCTGGCGAGCTCGCTGGTGCGGCCCACGATGTCGCTGTGCTGCAGAAGCTGCATGGCGCCGCAGACCCGGCTCACGTAGTGGTCCACCACTTTCCACCTGCCAGGAGAAATAAGAGTTCAGCTCAGGAACAGGGAGGCGCGTCCCTTTCTCCGAAGCATCAACTACGACCATCTGCGACAATGCTCGTCTACGCTCAAGATGCCTTTGGACGCGTTCCTCTGGTCCAACCAGAGGATGGGCGAGGAGATGTACGAGTGTTCTCCCAAGAGGTTCTGGACCAGCGCGAGGACCCACCTGTGGAGGTCGGTGCTGTGGTCGAACCAGTCGGACAGCGTGCGGGGGGAGTAGAGGGGGAAGCGCTGGTGGAGGACGTGGAACGCGACGTTCTCAAAGCTGTAGCTATTCAGCGTCACCTAGGAGACCAGACCAGAGGAGTCAGAGGAGATCCATCCCAGGAGGTGTCCTGGTGGAAGAAGGTGGAGGAGGAGACACCTGCCTCGGTCTTCATCACCCTCCACAGGTTCAGGGTGACTCGTCCCACAAAGCTGATCTCCGACATGGTGTCGGAGCCGTACTCGTCCCTCTCTGCACTGAACACACTCTCCTTGTCACCTGCGCGCACACAAACACACACACACACACACACACACACACACACACACACACACACACACACACACACACACACACACACACACACACACAAAGAGAACCAACTTCCTCAGACCTTCAGACCTACAGGAACATCTACTTCCTGTTTGTCTCCAGGTTCCATTTCCTGTCCTGAAGGTGGTGCTTAGACCTTCTCACCTGGAACCCGTGACAGCTGCTGACAGAGGTCCACTCCCAGCGCCGCCGCCCGCTGGAGGAGGAACCCCCAGGAACGCATCTGGACCTCGTACCCCAGCAGGATGTCGGGGTCGAAGCTGCAGACAGGCCTCTGTTAGCAGGGGTGGCGCCAACGATCCGTGCGCTTCTGAGGGACTCACCTCCGCACCACGGCGACCAGCTCCTGGAACATCATCTTCTCATCGGCGGCGTAGGTCACCTGCAGCCCAGACACCCCCGACCTGACCAGCAGGGGCGCCGTTCCTCTACTACCTGTGGAGGACAGTTGAGGTTTCTGTGAGGAAGCCATTGAGTGACCTTTGACAAGGATCTGCAGAAGAGCTTCAACGGGATCTCAAGGTGAAGTTATCAAGACACATCTTGGAGGCATCGGCCGTGGGGGAGGCGGGGCTTATTACTTATTGCTATGGCAACCCCCTCCTTGCCGGTGCCCCGGCGGTGACCACCAGGCTTCTGGAGCTTCATCAGAAAGCATCAGCTCGCCTGGTGTTCAACCGTCCCAAATTCTCCCACACACTGCCCTTCTTAGGTCCCTTCACCGGCTCCCGGTAGCCGCCGGCATCAAGTCCAAGACCCTGGTGCTCGTCTACCGGGCAGCGAATGGGACGGCCCGTCATATCTTCAGGATATGGTTGAGCCACATGTCCCTTCCCGTCCCCTCCGATCTGCCCCCTCTGGGCGACCGTCCACCCGTCACTCAGAGCCCCGGCCGCCGATCCAACCGGTCTCAGCTCTTCTCGGTCTGGGCGACTCAGTCCACTGGTTGACTGAACTCCCGGAAGAAGGTCAGGACAGCAGGTCGCTGCCCATCTTTCACCGTGAGCTGAGAACATACCTCTTCACCGAGCACTACCTTACTAATCCCACTTAGCCCCCCCACATCGAGATGGCTATCTGGCAGAGTGGGGACTTCTGAATAACAACTACTGGTACTTTGGATCTTCGGTTATTGAATTGCAAGTTTTGTAAGTTGCTTTGGATAAAAGCGTCTGCTAAATGACTATCAAATAAACAGTAGGTTCCTCTGAGCCCATGAGGAGCACCGTTATGGACAAATCTCCATCTCCTCGGGGTTCCACGAGCGCCCACCTTGGTCTCCGCGGGGATGGTCTTTGTCCACTACGATGGCGCCGGTCAGCTGGGTGGCGTCCCGGTCCGGCAGGGGGGCGTCAGACGAGACGCAGTAGAATAAGGCACATATGGGGTCGAACTCTGGGTCGGGTTCCAGGTCACGCCGGGTTCTTGCGTGGAGCTCCATGGCCATCAGGGTGAGGTGCTGGACCTAAAGGAACAACACATGGGATTCAGAACAACGTGGCGACCATCTGGAGCTTCCTTGTGGAGCTAACGCGCAAGATGGGAACAGCTGCTTGTTATTTCTGATATTCCGATCCGCACAAGTCCTGCTGAGAAGCTCAGGTTCAGCCCACCTCATGCAGAGCTTTGGCATCCTGCAGGTTCTGCATGCTGACTTTGAATCCGTAGGAGTTGGCTATGCTGGGACCTTCGATCTGAGAGGTGTCTTTCTTTGGAGCGTTCAAAGCTGCAAACTGGTTCTGTGGAACCCATGGGGAGAAGAAGAAGATGAAGAGGAGCAGCGGGTCATCGTGAGACTGTTTGGTAACCATCTCCTGTGTCTGAGTGACATAGTAAATTCAACTCTCTAAATTCCACTCAAGGTTCTAAAGACTACATTTCCAAACCAAAGATGTCCTGAGACATAAGAGTCCACATCGGGTGGTCAGGTTGAGGACAGGTCCTCATATGAGGACACGGGTCTCCGGGGGTTGGGGCAACACAAAGACTCAACGTAGGTTACATCTGAAAAAGGCTTCTCATGCCAGTCACCAGAGTGTTATCATCTGACCTTCATCTGCGTGGTCAGTAAGACCCTCCTCAGAGGCTCTGCTTGGCTCCGCCTCCTCTCTTGCAGCTTCTGGGAAGCCACCTCAGCTGCAGGAGAACATCACAAGGAGGAGGTGAATGGACACATCGGGAGTACCGGCTTCTAAGCCATCCTGGGACTGGGCGATGTGCTCCTACCCTGGGACACTGGAGTGCTGCACAGTGGCTCCACGTCTTCACCGCTGCCCCGTCGCCTTATCAAAAAGGGGGTGCTGTGACAGAGGAGGGGGCTGGTCCGCTCACCGTCCCTACCGCTGACCTTGAGGATGGGGCTGAGGTTCTCTGCTCCCCTCTGGGAGGAGGTGGAGAGCTGGGGCGATGGCGGCTCCAGAGAGTTTGTAGGATCTCCAGGTGCCTCCGGGCCTGAAGTACTGTTCCTGCTGGGCTGCTGCCACGTGGGCAGCTCTGGAGACTCCGGAGATATGGAGCTTTCCGCGTCTCCGCCATCGTCCTGCTCTGGAGTGCCGTCGCCTGAAGTGGGACTGGCCTCGGCCGCCTCTCGTTCAGAGGCTGCAGTCCTCACCGGGGTAACCGTCAAGGACAGGTTGGGTTTCTTTCTCCTTGGAGTCCTGACGCCAGGTTTGTCACACAGGTCAACCATCACCAGTGGGCAGCTGGAGATGGACGGCTGGTGGCCCCCAGGGCTTCCACCCATCCCCATGACAGTCCTCTTCTGCAGCGCCGGGTCGATTCGCCCTTTCTGTAGGATCTCGTACTGCTTTCTGGCTTCCATCCACACCTGCACTCGTTCTCGGGTCGGGGGGCTTTTGCAGGGCAGGAGGACCACCTTCTTGTCGTTGGCGGAGGACGGGTCGGTCTCCACCGCCTGGGCCTGGGAGGCTGAGGTGACAGCAATGACGGGGTGGGTCATGGCTGAGAAGGCGGTTTTCCAGAAATGAAGGCCCTCCAAGGACAGGTGTCCGTCGAATTCCGGCAGCTCCTTCGCCAACCTGGTTTCCACGGTGAGCTTCCGGCCACCGACCTCCCTGGAAAAGACACGAGGCACTTATTAAGCATCAGTGAACGTTAGGCGGTCATGAACGACCTCATGAAGCGGCACTGTGATTCTAGAGTTTGACTGGACTTTGGTCTCCAGATGGCGTTGAGATGAAACCATCAGCATTATCGAATGGATTCGCACACTAAGAGGTGAAAACCGACACCTCGGGTGACAAGTCAAACGGTGAGATGGTCTGCTCTTCTTCACATCCTGACCTAGATCGCCCTGTGGCCAAGACTTTACTGGGGTGTTGTATGAAAGGTGGAGCGGCATGTGAAGCGTCATCTCACAGGCTTACAGTCAGTGAAACTACGGGCGGTGTTTCTAGAAGAACATGCATGAATCAGTGAAGGTGTCGGTCGTGACATGTTCTCACATTGGTTTGCCCGGAGCGTCGGCGGGGTCACTGCAGAAGGGCTCCTGGAAGGCGGCCTCTGACATCTCCAGGTCCAGCAGAGTGCTGAGGATCTCCTCCCTGCTCGGAGGGGACATGAGGGGCTTGAGAATGTGGGCTCCGCCGGCGCCCCTCAGCAGCTGACTGGCCCTCACCTGAGAGAGGGAGCTGATGGAGCGAGGGGAGCTGCTGGGGGTGGTCGAGGTCAGTCCGTCGATGCCCTCCAGGAGCTCCCCTGTGGGCGAGCCTTCGTGACCGGCAAAGGACACGGAGCTTAAAGGCAGCGGCAGGACGGGGTCACAGGCTGAAAAAAGCAGCTCGTTCCTCTCACAGTGGAAGTCCTGGAAGGGACTGCGGGTCTGGACTTTACCCAGAGAGAAGTCCCAGTCCCTGCTCTTGAACTTGTCAGAGTCGAGGAAGGTGAGGTGATTGGCCGCGGGTTCCCCGTTGGCTGGCCTATCGAACAGTTCTGGGCTGACAGGCCTCACCTTGTGCCATTCGGAGCTCTTTTTAACTTCTTCCCCAGAATGGGACGCTCCATCAGGTTTCTTCTCCAAGCCCAGGGCCTGAGTGCTGAGAGCCTCCTGATTGCCATCACTTAGGAACTTAACGGGTAAACTTTTATCGGTAACAACGAACTGGGTGCCACTGTAGGGGCTGGAGAACTCTGTCTGGTCAATGGCGTTAATGTCGAAGGAATAGTTGTGCGGCAGCTCTGGGGACAAGCTGTCTTCGATGAAATTGCAGCTGTCCAGGCCGGGCTCTGACGAGAACAGCATGCAGTCATCTGACATGTTGGCTTCCTGCTTCACCGACGTGTCCTGCTGAGAAGCACAAGCCTTGCCCTTCCTGCTTCTGGGCTTTCTTTCCTTGGGAACAGCAGATTTTGGTACCCTGGGTTTGCGCGGGTGAGTTGAAGGTGCTCTCCGGGATTTAGCCAGTTTGGTGGCGGGATGGAGCAGAGCTACGGCCTGAGCGATGGCAGTGGAGGGGCTTTCTGTGCCGTCGCCTTGCCGAGCGAGTGTCTTTCCCGGCTGCCTCTTCCGGAAAAGTTGCTTGAGGACAGCTAAGCTACCCGGGGTCTCAGCGAGGCTCGGGACATCTCCATTTTTAGGGCTTGACTGTGCTTCTTCTTCAGGGACTCCTCCTGAGGGTGACTGAGGCAGAGGAGGAGTAGGGGCTTTGCTCTCCTCTGGTGAGGGCTCAACCTTTACAACGGTGGTCTGGCAACCTTGCTGCTTCAACTGGACCTGTGCTGTGGAGCCTCGGTTGGCCTCCGTGATGGACGTCTCGCAGTTCTCAAATTTTGGTTCCACCGTCTTGACGACCGGGTCAAAGTTTGGTGCGGATGGCGTCCAGTTCTGATCGTCTGCACTTACCGGCTGTCGACATGGCAGGACCCCTTGAGAGGACGTCTCACTCGGAGCCAAGTCACCCTCCGGAAAAAGAAGCTGAGAACTAGCTCGAACGGACTCCTGGCCTTTGGAATTCTGTGACTTCCTCCTGTAGGCCCTTGGTTTAGCGGTGCCTGGGGAGATGTGCACAGCGGCTTCAGCTGCCCCTGCTGGTCTCTTCCTCTGTCTGGGCGCAGCTCTGTGTTTCTGAGGTTTCTCTTTTTTGGACTCCTCCTTAGCCTTAGCCTTAGCCTTTGCGCCAGACCTGCTGTCTTTTGCTTTAGCGTCTGCGACTTTCTTAGGCTTGGCGGTTCTGTACTTTTTTGGCGCTCCTCTGACCGATGAGACTTTGCGTGACCTGTGACGAGCAGAACTGAGACAAGGGTTTACAAGCGGGTTGATCAATTGCTCCGACATGCTGTCCATCAGAGGGTCACTCGGGGACCAACAACGAGGCGGCGTGGAGTCCACGGGGCTCAGGGATCTGTCTGAGAGGTACCCGAGCTCTACCATGACATCGGTGTATTCGGTGTCGTGGTCGTCGGCGAGCTCACAGTAGCACGGGCGAGGGGCGGGAAGGGAGGGGAGGTACCAGCCCCTCTCACAGCCCTTGGACTTCCTGATCCTCTTCACTTGCCTGACACGAGGCGTGGCCAAGTTGCAGGCAGTTTTCTTACTTGCAGAGTTTACCTTTGTCTTTCGTTTGGGCTGCTTCTTCGGCTTTGGCTCCGTGACGGGGAACGTGACCGCGGGGGACTCTGGCACTTTGGGCCAGAAGTCTTTGAGAGGCGCCAGTTTTTTATACAGTTCGAGCCTCTCGTTGGTCAGCACGACGGCCCGTTCGTCTGAATTCACTTTGGACATTTTGACCAGCATGTTCTTCTCACCTTTGAACCTGTTGATAATAATGTACTTGATGATGATGGGGGGCTCCTTCTTGCGCCGCCTCTGGTCTTTGAGCCGCTCTTTAGCGGCGGCGGGATTTTTGGAACGGGCGACGCCCGACTGTTCTCCGTCCTCGCTGTCGTAGATCATCTTCCGTTTGGCCCTCAGGCTGTATTTGCTGCCAGGCAACGCTGACGGCTGGGTGCAGGAGACTTTAGCAGATAAAGCTTGCAGCGGGTTCAAACCCTCCTCCGGCGAGTCCTTGGCCTCCTCGGGGAAAGCGGAGGCGGTGGTGGGGTTGGAGGCCGGCGGCTCCGGGTGCAGTTCTGCAGATTCCTCCGCAGACCTCTCCTCGCTTTGCGGGAGCGTCTCTTTGGGGACCGATTGTACCTCGTCGATTGGCTCTTCTCTCGCGGCCTCTTTCACTGGGTTTTCATCAGGAAGCGACATCTCGGCATCCACCGTCTCGGGCAGATCCCGTGGGACACAGGGGACGCCGGCACCGGCCTGGCTGTCAGGGGTAGAACATTCCACCGGTTTGCTCCTCTGTCCTGCCATTCCCAACCTTTTCTTGCTGACCTTTAGCCTGGACTTCCGCGGCTGGGTCAGCTCTATCTTGCTGCAGGAGTCAGCCACCTTTTTGCTTCCAGCTTTCTTTCTAGTGAGACAGTTGGAAAGGATGACAGTGGGAAAAAACTTGTAGTGCGCCTCTTGCTGGGCAACAACAGTTCGCTCGGTCTTATTTTCCTGATAGTCCTCATACCTGATTTTGAGCTCGCCGACGTCTCCCTCGTCACTGTCCCGGCTCATTTCCCCCTCCTGCGGATCCAGGAACATCTCCCCCTCCATGGCCGAGGGGGCCGAAGAGATGTTCCTCAGGATGGGGCTTTTACCGTCCGTCTGACTCAGTTCCACGTCCGACTTGGCCGAGCAGTTCCTCAGCTCGGAGTAACAGAGCGAGAAGGTCCGGTGGTTCTGAAGGATCGACAGACAGTTCGTTTCTACATTCTTAATGCTGCTGTACTTCTTTCTGCTTTTGGCAACTTTACTGGTAGTGAAGGGGAAACTTTGGAGATCCGTCTTGTCCAGGGTTATGGAGGCTTTCTTATCGTAGGGGTACAGGGGTCTCAAGTCCTCCTTGTCCAGGCAGACGGACGACCCCTCCGGGGGGCTGATTATTTTACAGGGGATGGGGTGTTTGACCGGGGGGATGTAGGGGACGTCTTTATTCACCTTGAACCCGGTGGAACATTCACTACCGCTGTCCTGACTGCTCTTTGACTGAAAGTGCTTGTCGAGTGGTTGCTCCGAGTCCAGAACACGAACTGGCCGATGCTCAGGGTGCTTACACTCCAGAAGGATCTTTGCTGAGGAGGGGGGTTCCAGATGGACGGTCTCTCCGGGGAAGGATTGCCTTTTCACGATAATCTTCTCGGTGACTATGAGAGACGACTGGCTTCTGGAGTTGCTGTCCGTTAAGGATGAATCTACGGATCAAAAGAGAAATGCACTTTAGCCTTTCGGACGGATTGACGCGAAAGGACAGTTTGGCGCCCCCTGGGCTCAGCTGTGTCAGTCCACCGAGAACATGGATTTGGAAATGAGGGCTCTCGGTCCAGCCGGACCTGGACGGACACATCTGGTCGTCCGCTGGCGGACCTTCACAGAGCCAGATTTCCTGACGTCAGATTAGATGAACTGTCGAAGCCCTTCTTACCAAACCGGACAACCTGTCTTCCCCGCAGGGGGCGCTCTTCGGCAGAACCTTTCAGCCACAAACAATTCATTTTGTCGATCAGTCCCAGAGCTGACCGTCGCCGGTGCAGTCACGGGACCCTAATGAGTCACATGATGGCAAGTCAACCCCCTGATCCAAACCCTCAGATAGGGTACCTCAACCTGCTCCTCAGGGAGGCCTTCTTGCACCCCGAGCCCTGGGGCCGGCGCCACCTTCGCTCGAGGTCAGAAATCCAGAAGGAATGTTTTCATTTCACGTCAAGGTTAAAGTACTTTTGGATCCACACTTCCTCAAAGTGCAGCTTCTACAGGCTTCCTTGAAATCACAGTCCTCTTTTAAAAAAGACTGAAGTTTTTGCAACTAATTGAAGTCGTGACCCTCCTGCTAAAAGCCCTGAGAGGTCAGCAGAGGTACCAGAGTGGAATGGAGGCTCAAACAGCAGGGGGCGATAGAGGGCGGACACACTGGCATTGAGCCTCCACCCTTGAGGAGACTCACCGCTGCTCTCATCGGCGGCGCCGTCCACCTGGGGGATGGACAGGTTAGCGAACAAAGAGTTGTTGCCGCTCCATTCCATCTCCTCGTCCGAGGACTCCTGCTGCTCGTCACTGAAGCCGTCCTCGGGCTCCCGGACGACGGGCCTGGACATGAAAGGGTCCGGTGATTAACTCGCCGCCGGCTCCAAGGGTCCCGTGGCATCTGGGGTAAGGTCTCACCTGGGCAAGGACGCCGCCTCGGGAGCCTCGCTGTCCCAACGCTGCGACATGATGGCGCTGAGCTCCAACTCTTCCTTGTCCTTCTCCGGCATCGACTCCTCCTCGTCGCTGTTGCAGGTGTAGCTCCTGACGCCGGCCAGGGAGCAGGGCTGAGAACTCTGCCTGGCAGCGGATCTGCAGAAACCATCATCCTCCAAACCGACCAGCAGGTCGATGAGGGTGTTGTCCTGACTGTTGTCTGAGGAGAAAACAACGGCAACCGGTCCGTTCAGCAGAACCTCTCACCCCTGCTGACTCCTGCTCTCCAGGAGAGCCAAGAGGAGGCGGTGCCAAAACATGTCCTCATATGAGGACAACGGGTTTATGAAGACAGAATGAACAATCCCAAGGTGTAATTCTGCCCGTTGACCCCCCTGTGGACCACATGTGATGTTCCTCAGGTCCTACGGCTGGGTGGGGTTCAAGATGGCGCAGAATGCTACACCTTTGGACTGGGGGTCAAATGAGCTTCGAGTTCTTGTTTTGTGCCAAGAGGTGGAGAAAGCTGGGAGTAGTTCCAACAGTGAGTCGTATCATGTTAGCTTAGCATTAAGACTGTACTGATCAGGCTTCAACTCAATGTTCTGAATCAAGAACAGAATGAAGCCCCAAAGTGAGGATGCAATCCAAAGATGTGTAAGTACCTAAGAGGGGGGAGTGGCTGGATGTCTGGGAGGCGGGTAAGAAGGTCTGGCTGGTCTCCAGGAGGCTCAGGATGGCTTCCTCATCCACCACAGGCTCCTCAGGGGTTCGACTGCTGCTCCTCACCACGTCTGGGAGAGAACGGAGACACATGAGGGAGTCCGAGGGGTCATTAAAGGTCGCTTGCCCTTGACCTGAACCATGAGGCGGTTAGTCGGGTCCAACCACTGCCAGAGCCTAACTTCACGTCTAGTAGCAATCGGTGGGACGTTCTCCTGTTTCACAAGAAAAACCATCATCATCAGGTCGGCATCAGTTCAGAGTCCGGTCCCAGGCTCTTCGGGTGTCTGGAGTCCACTGCCAGGACGAACAGCGTTCCTCTTGTCAAAGGGTCGGGAACCTTTCCGGCTGGCTGAGAGCCATGAAAGCCACGCAAATTAAAATATATAGATCCTACTTTTTTAACACTGAATACAATGAAGAGTGTGAATTTTCAAGTAAGACCGGCGATATTAAAGTACAGCCGTCCGCAACCCTGGACGGGTGCGACATAAAGTCAACGTATGGATCCAAGTGGAATGATTTATTACTTATCGCGGTCAGAAGTCCGCCAGGCAGATGCGGCCATCAAAAGAGCCACCTCTGGTTCCCGACCCCTGCTCTAGATGTTCAAAGATTCTGTCCAGAGGACACAACTGTCCAGGACCAGGGCCGAAAGATCTGGCGAGAAGCTTAAAGACTCGGTGGTCTGAATGCTCTTCGCGCAGGGTTGGACCTTCAGAAAACTACCGCCGCATCTCACTACGTCTAGTTTTTCTTTCCAGGAAAATGTTGGTGGGATTCCCGGCAGATGTTCTTCTCACCTGGTTGGGAGTCCCTGTGCACCTCAACAGCAGAGGCAGGAATACAATCGACCTCCTCTGGACTCAAGGAGACAGAATGAAGAGTGAGCTCATCGTCTTCCTGCTCCTCCCCACCGTCAGAAGATGGTGTCCTGAAGGGAAGAGTCAAGGGAAAAAAAGAGCATGGATTTGACTTCATGTTCTGGAGTTCAGGTGTATCATCTAAGACCGGGCTGAGCAGGAGCTGGGATGGTTGAAGGTCAGAGGCGCCGCACCAGATCCCTGTGGAGCCCCGGAGGAACGAGTCGACGCCTAAAGGCTTCGGTTTTCACGGAGATCGTCTGCACGTCTCCTGTGGACCAGCCTGACGTGACTCCACGTCCCGCAGGCTCAAGTCCACCACTGAACCTACATGGGCCGCTTCTCAGTGGGACCTTCTGGGCAAAGGCTGTCCCACAGGAGAGGCTTCGGAGACGTTTGGATCCAAAGGAGGTCATACAGATCTTTGTTTTAGCTCCATTTCGTCCAACGGAACCTAGATCAGGTCCTCCGGGTGCTGCTCCAGCTTCTGGACCATGACGAGGTCCTCCAGAGCCACGGTCCTTCTGCTGAAGACAAGCTGCTCCCCTCCAACCCTGTCCTTCAAAGAGTCAAGAACCTTCTCTTCTGGACTCTCAAGATGGAGATCTCTTCTCACATGGGGGGGGCTCATCAGGAGAACAGGAAATGGTGAGTGTGTGTGTGTGTGTGTGTGTGTGTGTGTGTGTGTGTGCGGAGCAGATGGCATCTTTACAGTATCTCATCTTCTGCAGGTCCAAATCAGCGGAAGAGCAGTGTGTGTTTGTTAGATTGTAGTGTGTAAGACTATGTGTGTGTGTGTGACTGTAGTGCATACGTGTGTGTGTGTGTGTGTGTGTGTGTGTGTGTGTGTGTGTGTGTGTAGTCCATGAATGGAAGGCGGCGTGCTGCCAGGCGGCTGCATCTCCTTCCAGGTTGCCTAGCAACAGTCCACTTAGTGCGGGGAACATTGAGATGCTGCTGCTGCTGCTGCTGCTGGAGGAACCAGTGAAGGAGAACCTTCAGGCTTGAGGAGGAGAGGTCCTGGTC
Organism: Fistularia commersonii; assembly: GCF_037954325.1. Lineage (NCBI taxonomy): Eukaryota > Metazoa > Chordata > Actinopteri > Syngnathiformes > Fistulariidae > Fistularia > Fistularia commersonii. Next base: position 7,869,580 of record NC_141319.1, on the reverse strand, counting down.
TTCAACCTGCAGCGGCTCCACGAGCCCGCTGAGGTTCCTCAGGAGGAGGAACCTCTCCAGCAGCTTCACTCCTGACGGGAACCTCCTTCTCTATAGACCTGGGCTTCGGGTTCTTCATGGAACGGCGGCGGCTGAAGGTCCTCCTGCGGCTCAGGGCTGCCAGCAGACGTTCCTCTGAGGCCTGCAGGCAGGAGCTGCTGTCTGGATCTTAATTAGACCATTAATGAGCCTGGAGCCACAGGAGAAGGAGATCACCGAAGAACTCCTCCTCCACCTTCTCCTCTCCTCCACTCCTCCTCTGAGATGTGGAGGAGAACGTGAAGAAGGGTAGAACCTCTGGGTTCTCTGTCAGAGTTCCAACAGAACCATCGGAGAACCATCGTAATCCCCAATCAGTTTTGATAGAACCGGCGGAACCCTGAGGAGCAGGTCTACCGAGCGGACCGGTGGACCATCTCCAGACCCGCGTCACCACCGACCCGAGGAGGCCACCGCTTCTCCGGGTTCTCGCGGGAGGAACCGAAAACCGAGAGGCCGAGGCCTCGGACTTACAGGTCAAAGAGGTTCTCCTTCAGGATCTCCTTGAACCTCTTGAGGAAGATCTTCTCGCTCTCCGTGGAAGGGATGGAGCCCCGATCTGGAAGAGGAAGAGCTGTCAGACTTCAAAGTACAAGCTGGGTCAGACCCTCTGGGTCGGTCCTGAGGTCCACCCGGTTCCACTTTCCAGATGTTCTGGACCCACCGGACTGACCCGATCAGCGGAGCTTCAGCAGGACCGGCTCCCGAGGTCTCCTCCGGAGCCAGAAGAACCTCGGTGTGTATTTCAGAAGGCAGGAAGGACCAGGATGATCCTTCCAAACTAATAGCCTTCGGAATCACCTCTCCACATCTGACCAGCTTTGTTCAGTTGAAAAGAAAAACGGAACCCCGACGCGATTCTGGTTCCACGGCGGCCCGAGGAACCGAAGAACCCTGCGCTCTTCTTCGGAGAGCACAGTGTTTCCATGGCAACCGCAGATGAAGATGGAGTGGAAAGGCTGGTTCTGAACTGATGGAGCCGACAGGAACATCTGAGATCCCTCAGAGATCTTCAGGACCAGAGTTAGACGGGTCCACCCTCACCCCATCAGCCTGAACCACAGCCAAAGTGTGTGTGTGTGTGTGTGTGTGTGTGTGTGTGTGTGTGTGTGTCCACGCTCACCCTGGGACTCCGGCACCTCCATCTGCGAGCTCAGGTTCCTCTCCCTCCTCCGCTGCCTCTCGTCCTCCCAGATGGCCTTCAGGCCCGGGTTCCTGCCCACCTGGTCTGGACCAGGAGACAACCAGCAGGTCAGCACACACCTCCACCTGGACACCTCCTCAAACTGTCACATCTCCTTCACCTTTGACCCCTGAGCTCCCCGAAAGCAGAGCCCACCTGTGGGCGTTGTGTGGACCAGTATTTGCCCTTCATTCTGCAGAACTTCCCTTCATACGCAGAAGGTGCCAGAAGACGAGGAGGTCACGGCAGGTGGTTCTTACCCTCGATCTCCAGGCGGTTCAGGACGTCCACGGCGACGGCGTCCACCTCCAGCTCGCAGGTGCTCGTCTTCTTCACCTCGTCCAGGAACAAGGAGCTGCGGGTCAGAAAGGGGGCGGAGCTTAATGAGAAGGGGCGGGGTTAAGGGGCCGATGGAGATGATCCAAGAAGGTCCATCTGGGACGCCTGGAGGAGGGGGCGGGGCTTACCCGGGGATGGCGTTCTCCTCCCAGCGGACGAAGGTCCCTCCCAGGGAGCTGTCACCCAGCGAGGAGCTGCAGGGGCTCAGGGTGGGCGTGGAGGAGGGAGCTCCTGCTGCAGAAGGTTCCTCAGCTGACACACACACACACACACACACACACACACACACATGTGTTATCACACCACCCATAGTCCAGGTCTGTCTACTAACTGGAACTTCACTCCGCATCTTCACAGCTCCAATGAACCCCCTCCTCCTCCTCCTGTTCGGGGGTGCAGATGTGATGGTCTTCTGAACACATTAATGGTTCCACCCATCCTGGTCCCCTGAACTTGATCCCAGATTAAGGAGGTGCTTTGAAGCAGGTCCTGTTGAAGGGGGGTCTCCTCCTGCTTCAGTGGAGCTCGGAGGCCTCTTTCCTCCGGCGGGGGAGGGGCAAAGAGGAGCTTCACTCCACTTGGTCGCAGGAATGTTCTGCCCCGGACGTAAAGGGCGGGGGGGCGCATGGAGGCTCTGTGGACCTGAGAGGTTCAGGTCTCCAGAGGGTGTGAAGGACAGGTGATGAAGGGAAAGAAGAAGAGGAAGAGGAAGCGGCAGAAGATAGAAGAAGAAGAAGGTACCGGACCCTCGGAAAGTCCAGTTCCCGCTGCTGGTGTCTGTGCCTCGTTCGGTCTCGGTGCAGGGACGTCCCGGTGAGTCCAGACTCAAGTCCACCCCAAGTCAGTCCCCTTCCCATTCTGTTCTGGTCCTGGTCTCTCCCGGTCCTGCTCGGTCTCGGCCCCGGACCGGTTCCCAAAGAAACCCCCGGCCCTCTTTCAGGTCTGCTCAATCCAAAGTCAGTCCCCTTCCCCCTCTGTTGTAGACCCAGTCCAGGTCACTTCTGGTCCTGTACTGGCCCGGGTCCTGCTCAATCCCGCTCCAGGAACTACTGGGTACCAGAGTCAAGGTCCTGCTTGGCCCTGGTCCGAGCCGGTGCTGGTCCTCTGATTCGGGTCCGCTCCATCCCGTCGGTCCCCTCCCCGCTCTGTTCTAGTCCCAGTCCAGGTCCAGCCCGGTCCAGGTCCTGGTTCTGGTCCCTTACCTGAGCTTCTGCGGAACTTGACGGCAGCGAGGTGCAGCAGGTTCATGCCGTAGAGGTTGTAGTCGATGAAGAGCTGCAGCAGGAAGGGGATGTGACCTTCATGGGGCTGGTAGCTCTTGTTCATCACAGCGCCGCTTTGCAGCAGCTCACACACCCTGAGACACACACACACACACACACACACACACACACACACACACACACACACACACACACACACACACACACACACACACACACACACACACACACACACGCGCACACGCGCACACTTTAGAATGCTTGAAGGGAAGATCTCCTGGGTGCTCTGGATGGAAAGTTCCAGAAGAAGTGGAACTGGAGCCCGGGGAACCTTAGAGAACCTCGGAGAACCGAGCACAGGGCTGGGAACTGTGAGGCCGACTCACCTCTTGACCATCTGGGGGTTGTACATGTAGATCTTCATGAAGAGCTTCTCCTCTGAGTGGAAGCCGTAGAAGGGCCTGCAAGAAGAGGAGCGGGCCGGTCAGGACGGGGTTCCTCCGGGTTCCTCCGGGTTCCTCCGGGTTCCTCCGGGTTCCGCGCCGACGGTCCACTTACGTGCCCGAGACCAGCACCACCTTGAAGACGTGCTGGACGCTGGAGGCCGGGTTCCCCAGGGTGACGTTCAGGGCCCGGTCGATGCTGAAGGCCACCTGGCGCAGGTGGCGCTCCGCCTGCTGGCCGTGGCCGTCGTAGGGAATGTAGATGTAGGGGAACACGCCGTGAAGGTGCAGACATGTCTTCTGACCTGAGGACGAGGAGATACCTTCAGGCTCCTCGCCGCAGTCCGGGCCGCTCGGGTGACCTCGCGCAACCGGCCAATCACAGCTGTCGCAAGGGCCGGGGGGGCGGGGCTTATCCCCACCCACAGAACCCAGGCAGAACATAGAGAGAACATTCCAGATCATTCTATCAAGCCACAGCCCTTCATGGGACCTCTGACCTTCTGAGTGTGGACAGAGTGTGTGTGTGTGTGTGTGTGTGTGTGAGAAGGTCATGGCTGTAACCTCACCTGCTGATTGGCCTTGGAGTGGACCAATCGCACAGCAGTGACCCCCCCAAAAATGTGGAGCACACACACACACACACACACACACACACACACACACACACCTCCTGGGCTGGAGCAGCAGGGGTCCAGCAGAGGAGCTTCCAAAAGAGGAAGAAGAATCTCCAGCATCTCTAGCAATAAATAAAGTGCTTCCATGGAGGCGGTGGTGGCGCGAGGGGGCGGAGATGTTGTGCAGAAGAACAATGAGCACCAGAGCTTCCACAGTGACAAGGCTGCTGGATCCTTGAGGACCCGTCATTCTAGACGGCGTTCAGGGTCTGCTGGGCCCTGCAGGTCCAGACCTCCACCAGAGCCTCCTTTGCTGACATCCATGAGCTCCTCTCCTTCCAGAAAACCACCACATCCTAAGGTTCTCCTGGGTCTCTGGCACCTTCTCATTAGACCTTCTTGGCGAGCAGCGCTACGCTAAAAGCAACCTGACCACGACTCCAGGGACCTTCTGATGGGACCTCCTCATGAGGAGACTCCTCTCCAGAAGGTCCACACAAACATCTCACTGTGAGTGTGAAGGCAACCTTTGAGGAGGACCGACAAACTGGGACGGAAAAACTGAGCAGCGCACAATCACTCCCAGCCGTTCTTGGCTGTGGCTGTGTGTGTGTGTGTGTGTGTGTGTGTGTGTGTGTGTGTGTGTGTGTGTGTGTGTGCTGGCAGCAGCAGCGAGGGTGGCACGCGTCCTCAGACCACCATGTCAACATGGAGTCTCTCTGTCTCTCTCACACACACACACACACACACACACACACACACACACACACACACACACACACACACACACACACACACACACACACACACACACACACAAACACACACATAAAGGATCCTGCTGCAGTTGCTAGGCAGCAGAGCAGCAGAAAGCTCCTGATGGACGGGGGGAGATAAACAACCAGTCAACTGGTTGATGGAAGGAGGGAGGAGATGATGGAGGAGGTGATGGAGGAGATGATGGAGGAGGAGATGGAGGAGATGATGGAGGAAATGATGGAGGAGATGATGGAGGAGATGGAGGAGGTGATGGAGGTGATGGAGGAGGTGATGGAGGTGGAGGAAATGTAATAAAGACAATATTCAATGGCAGTCAACAAGGAGCAGATGAGTCTGAAGAGGATCATTTGGATCCATCCAGGAGTATCCTCTGTGTGTGTGTGTGTGTGTGTGTGTGTGTGTGTGCGTAAAACAATCCACACAGATGAATGGAGGTGTGGATGGAGTGATGGAGGGTAAACAGGAGGGAGAAGTCCATCTTCTGCAGAGCTTCTTCCAGGCCACCTCACAGAACCTCCTGAGGAGGAGGAGGAGGTCCATTTGGCAGAAGATTCAGCAGAAACATGGGAGTGTCTGGGGACAGAAAGACCAAGAGGAGCTGCAGGCGAGGACACACACACACACACACACACACACACACACACACACACACACACACACACACACACACACACACACACAGTACCATGTTCAACCACTAGCAGTGTGTACTGGAGCAGATGTCATCAGAACCAAACAGTCCGTCTCCATGGGAACCAGAGACGGACTGGATCACAGAGGGACGGAGCATGGACATCCTGTCCCTCAGAGAACCTCAGAGCACCAGGACACTTCACTCCAAGCAGCAGCAGCGTCTGGAGAACATCTCCTGATGTGCACGGCTGGAGAAGCTGCGTACACACACACACACACACACACACACACACACACACACACACACACACACACACATCTCCAAGCTTCTCCTCTCCTCGGCTCTGAAGACGTTTGATATTCTCTGCATGTCCCACATCAGCAGCAGCTCCCACACACACACACACACACACACACACACACACACACACACACACACACACACACACTGGCTCAGACTGCTGCAGTGACGAGACAGACGAGCAGGTCTGGACTGAATCCTGCAGGTGAACAAACATCACCTGGTGACCACACACACACACACACACACACACACACACACACACACACACACACACACACACACACACACACAGTGCTATATTTAGATCAGCCCCCCCATGTGATGGTGGGATTAAAAATTGATCAGTGCCCCCCCGCTGCTTCCACACAGGCAGCGGTCTAAGCCCCGCCCACCCCTGAGGGTGTGTGTGTGTGTGTGTGTGTGTGTGTGTGTGTGTGTGTGTGTGTTTGTGCACACGTAAAGCTGCACCCTCCACCCATCCGCGCACGTGTGAAGAGCCCAGTCTTCTGAGAAGATCCCCTCCCAGCGATCAACACCAGCCACCTGATCAATAACCAGGGATCTCCTCAAATCATCTGCTCTTCTTCTGGAATCCAGAGGTCCTTCTGGCCTTCATTGATCAGCGATCAGCTCTACAAGCAGCCGCTGACAGGTGGAACCTGTCCATGGATGATCAATATCTGGAGATTCACTCTACACCTGCAGCTCACTCCTCTGCCACAGAAGAGTGAACATCTGTTGGTGTGTACTGCACAATGCACACACACACACACACACACACACACACACACACACACACACACACACACACACACACACACACAGGCCATTAGGATGCAGGTTCAAAGCCTCCTTCCTCGGCGGCGCTGATCCCACTTCTCCTCGCCTGCCACACTCTTTCATGTCTTCAAGGTCTTAATCTGCCTTGAAGTTCTGCGGTTCCTCCCCTGGAGAACCTTCAGCCCCCCCGCTCCTCCTGACAATGGAGCGAGAGGAGCGAGAGGGTCGAGGGGGAGCTGGAGTCATTCCAGACCACACAGGGCCATCAAACACCTTCTCTGGACACACGGGGGCCCTCGGTACAGCTAACAGGCTAACAAGCTAACAGGCTACAGTCAGTCGGGGAAGCTGCTCGGTGACCTTTGCAGAAGAAGGGGACGTTCCATCCGATGGAGGTGTGACTCCATCGGATGGACCGCGTCATCGTTCCAGTTAGTATGTAAAGGGTACCGCAGTACCAGAAGCAGTGGAAGAGTGCTGCTAACTGCTGTGCACCAAGAGCAAGGAGTGCTCAGCCACCGTGGAGCTAAGCAGCAGGCTGAGAACTCTGCCTTTGCTACTTCAAGGACATCTCGAGAGAATTCAAAAGGGGAGGACAATCTCAGAACGGTGTGGCAAGCTAAGCTAGCAGTAGAGCAGAGCTGAACACTGTCTTGCCCTTCAGAATCATGTGGCCGGGTGAACTCTGGAGGAGGCAAAACAGGATCAAACATCTGCCCCATCAGCCAACCCTCGCCGGGTGGACCGACAACAGTTAGCCGCAAACATCCCCAGGGCTGGAACCCACTCGTACCTCTACTATCGGCCCACTACAGGCAGGCAACACAAGTTCCCCTCCAGCTGGATGAATGTCCGCCTGGTTCGGCAACCCGAGCCGGATCGGAAGAGCAGAAGTGGACTGGCGAGCGGAGCCAGAAACGGCGCAGACATTCGAGGTTGCCGGGTGAGCTACATCAGTGTGGTAGCTGATGGCGCTCCAGCTGATGGCCTGCCAGCTGTTACCAGTTAATACCCCCTCTAAATAGATTGTTCTCTCTATCAAAGCCAATCAAAAGGCTTTCAGGCGCTGGAGGTTGGCAGGGTTCCACCTCGGGTTCTAAAAGGATTTACACCTCGCCGAGAAGCTTTTACGGCACTTACCGAGTTCCCGTCAGCAGGGCTCCTTGCGTCACCTGAGTGTCCTGGCCCTCCCCTCGAGGGGGGGGGGGGGGGGGGGTACAGGGAAGAACCAGGAGCATACAGGGGTTGAACCAGGAGCATACCGAGAAGAACCAGGAGCATGCCGAGAAGAACCAGAAGAATACAGGGGCAAATTAGGAGTATACAGGGGTTGAACCAGGAGCATACAGGGAAGGATCAGGAGCATACAGGGAAAGACCAGGAGCATACCGGGCCCCAAGGGGATCACAGGGACAAACCAGGAGCATACGGGGATAGACCCAGAAGCATAGAGCAGTTGAACTATGAGCATACAAGAAAGAAAAGAAGCATACTGGCCCCTGGGGGCCCACATGGACAAACCAGGAGCCCGAAGGGACGGACTGAGGAGAGAGAAGCTCTCACTGAGTCAAGGAACAAGGGAGGGGGCAAGGCTCCAGATTTCCAGATGGACACTGCCAATCCCCCCTCCCAAAAAAACAAGTCACCCAATCAGTGCAGGACATGATGCTGAGAGGCAACTCCACCAGCAACTTCCTGCTTCCTGTATCTGAGTGTGATCCAGGAAGCAGGACAGATGGACAGGAGGCCTCTGGGATTGCAGGGCTGTTCATCTGTGACGGTGTGAGGGGCCTTCAGGGGGGCCCTGGTCACGGCCGTCAGAACCTGGCGAGTAAATCCTCGTCATCCAGGGGTGGCGGGCCGAGACCGACCGGGGGGGCAGGGGTTCTCCTGGAGGTCAGTCCTCCTGCAGGGTTCCCGGGTTCCTCGGGGAACGTGGGGCACCAAACGGGTTGGAAGTCGAACGAAAACAGAACCTTCTCGTCTGAGACAATCTGGAACCCCTCATGAAGGGACCGCCCCCAAGCAAGCTGTCAATCAAACCACAGCCAATCAGCAGCCTCCATTCATCCCTGTGAGCCTTCATGCTGCCTCTGAATCACTGCTGTGTGTGTGTGTGTGTGTGTGTGTGTGTGTGTCGCAAGACAGCACATGATCACACACACACACACACACACACACACACACACACACACACACACACACACACACACACATCCAAGGCCGTCTGAGGACATCTGAGGTAGGAAGCATTAAGGACTGCATTCTGCTCTCCAGCCCAAGAAGCATCTGTTTGTGCGTATGTGTGTGTGTGTGTGTGTGTGTGTGTGTGTTTGTGTGTGTGTGTGTGTGTGTTTTGACACACTGTCAGTTGTTCTAGTCATGCATGTTGGACAGACTAGAAGACCCTGAGGTGTGAACATCCCTGAGGACCAGGACCTGGACCAGGACCAGGACCTGGGCCAGTGTACAGAGCCCTCCTTCAGCAGCTCCACTTTCTGGAACCTTCCTGCAGCAGCCATCAGATCTGGACCTGGTGAGCTGGTCGGCACGGCAACGAGTAGACCCTTCACCCCAGTGCTGGTACACACCGAGTACCGGATGTTCTCCTGTCTGAGACCACCTCTGGTCAGGATCCGCTCTCTTAAGTCCACCTTCAGCCGTCCATTTCAAATCTGACTCGAGGAGCAGATGGAGGACCTGGAAGGCTCTGAAGAACCCGATCCGGAGCAGGTCTTAGAGGTCCCTCATAAGGTCAGCTTTGTTGGTAGGCTCCGGGGGAAGGAGGTTCCTGCAGAGGTGCTGCAGAACCTGCCACCCGCAGGAGATCTGGGTGGCCGCCGGTGTGAAGAACACGTGTGAGGGTTGCACCCAGAAGGTTGCACCTGTGTCTTCAAGGTTCCCAGAGGAGCCGTCCAGGAAGACCTCCACCTCAGGCACCGCCATGAAGGCAGGTTCTCACAGACCCCACTGTCCTGCTCCCCTGAGCTGGAGCCGTGGAGTTCCAGACCTCCAGACCCCAGACCTCCAGGCCTCCAGGCCTCCAGGCCTCCAGACCTCCAAGCTTGGAGCGGGAACATCCGAGGAGGACAATGCCCTCCTCCTTGATGGACCTCCTGGAGCTCCCATTATCTGCTCACAGAGCGGAGAGGAATTCCTTCAGATGGTGTTCAGGGGCCCTGGTTGGTCCAGCAGCTCCT